>NC_069500.1:304503511-304803511 GCF_027579735.1 Bombina bombina | reverse complement strand
ATGTTGCAAAGTATTCACTAATATTACGTCGAATCCCTATTCAGTTGCGGTTTGATCAACTTGATCAGTTGTGAGTACAACATCAGCTTTGTTTATCTGTCATTTAACTATGTACATATGAGCAGTATGCAGTATTCATAGTTTTGGAGCGACATCTTACTTGCATTGAATCACACTGATTGTTAACTATTGCACTTCGTGTAATTACACTTATTTAATACAATACATAGACTGACCCCCTAATTTGGGTCCGAGACAGAGGTATCCATTTATAACATACTACATTACTATCTATAATAAGCTATCTTGTCATTTGTCACAGATTATTATTATATAATAAATTATTTTGGCATATTTCATATGTGTTATGGATCATTATAGTTTTGGATCTGGGGGATGTCTCACTACGATCGTGTTACAATACAGGAGATTATATGACTTGTTGAAATGACATTGTATACCTATTCACCAATATTCGATTTAAGTACTAGGATATACAGATTTTATCTTGGCATCTGTCTATTATATATTCTCTGTTTCTTGTTTATGTTACCATCCAATCAGGTTTGGGAGGTGTGTAACTTTGGTCCGATCATAATGAAAGAGATCACGTGATGTGATCACATGTCCTGTGAAATCCACCCATGGACTCCTGTCTCTGATAGGTTACTTTTTAGGCATGTACACAACACTGCCTTTGATTGGTTAACATTTCTTTTAAAAGGTATGTCAAACGACTACCGGGTTTGCATCAGGCGACTGTTACCTGATGTATAGCGTACAGAAATATGTGTGAAAAATGTTCCACATATACTAGTGTTATTGATACTTTAATCTAACTGTTTCTCTGAGGGGCTGGGCAGTTGCGGTACCGCTGTTACAATTGGGATTGTGTCCCCATTTCTATTTGAAGTATACATTTCTCTCCCAGTCCCTCCTTTAAGTGGTTTTGGGCTATATTACCCTTTTGCAGTCAGTATCTGTGATTTAGAGGTTCACGTACCTCACTGTACTACATACATTAGGTTTACAGCGTACATAATTTTTAATAATTATTTGTTTTTTTATGGCTTGGGGTTAGCCCCAGATATTTATAATTTTATCTATTAATTATTAAAATTAAATTTTTTATTTACTTATGTCTCTCTATGTTTTGTGTCATTACTACCTTTTCATGTAATCTATGCTAAGTGAGTGGTTTTTAGGGTGTATCTTTACTATACATATATACAGACTACGGTAAAGAGCTTTTCATGTATGTATAGATGTATGTTTGTATATGGAGGTTTCTAGATATACTTCTTTTTTATATAATATTTATATATATATATATATGATCAGCTCTTAAATGGTAATGTTGAAAGTATGCAACAAACCACATTTCTTTCATGTAATTAGCAAGAGTCCATGAGCTAGTGACGTATGGGATATACATTCCTACCAGGAGGGGCAAAGTTTCCCAAACCTCAAAATGCCTATAAATACACCCCTCACCACACCCACAATTCAGTTTTATAAACTTTGCCTCCCGTGGAGGTGGTGAAGTAAGTTTGTGCTTAGATTCTACGTTGATATGCGCTTCGCAACAGGTTGAAGCCCGGTTTTCCTCTCAGAGTGCATTGAATGTCAGAGGGATGTGAAGAGAGTATTGCCTATTTGAATACCATGGTCTCCTTCTACGGGATCTATTTCATAGGTTCTCTGTTATCGGTCGTAGAGATTTATCTCCTACCTCCCTTTTCAGGTCGATGTTATACTCTTATATACCATTACCTCTGCTGATTCTCGTTTCAGTACTGGTTTGGCTATCTACTATATGTAGATGAGTGTCCTGGGGTAATTAAAATCTTATTTTTTGTGACACTCTAAGCTATGGTTGGGCACTTTATATGTAAAGTTCTAAATATATGTCTTTAAAATTATATTTGCCATGATTCAGGATAATCAGTATTCCTTTATAATTCAGACTGTCAGTTTCATTATTTGGGATAATGCATTTTAATTCAATTTATTTTTCATTACCTTGAAAATTTTCAATTGACCATTTTCCCTGCGTGTTGTTAGGCTCGCGGGGGCAGAAAATGTTTCTTTTTATTGCGTCATTCTTGGCGCAGACTTTTTTTGGCGCAAATTTTTTTGTCATTTCCGGCGCCGTAGTTGACGCTGGAAGTTGTATTCTGTAACGTCATTTTTGACGCATGTGTATTCAGACATTTTTTTCCCGCCAAAAAATGTGGGCGTCGGTTTCGGCGTCAGAGGCGTTGTATTTAGCGCCAATAATGTGGGCGTCATATTTGGCACCAAAAAATGTGGGCGTATTTTTGTTCTATTTTTTCCTCACATTATTTAAACCTCACTTTTGTATTGCTTCTGGTTTTTAGAAGCTTATTATTTTGCATTCTTTTCCCATTCCTGAAACTGTCATTTAAGGAATTTGATAATTTTGCTTTAAATATTGTTTTTTTCTATTACATATTGCAAGATTTCACTGTTCCTGTTTCAAAAACGTTCTAAGGGATTCCTGTTGACTGAGTTCAGTCCTACCAAAGCTAAGTTAATTTATTTTAAAATGTTATGAATGTTTTTCTTTAGCTATGGTTTGTAATAAGTTATCATGATAAACTTTTACATGCAGAATCCGTTAGTATTTATGCTTTATATATTTGCTATTCTTTTTACATCTTATGTACAAGAATTACTTAGAAGATTTATAAGAATATTTTTCTGATTCTATTTTAAAGGCTTTGTCTGACATCGTGCCTTCTAATAAAGTTTTTAGGTCTTTTTCAAACTTCTTTTTTAATTATTGAAGTTTCAAATGACCAACAACATAATGATTTATCCTTCTCTGATGATGTTTTTTCTCATTCAGAATTTTCTTCATCAGATATTGACACTAACAAATCCACTTTTTTATTTTTTTATTAAAGTACATTTGTTCTTTGTTGAAAAGGTGTTGATTATTTTGGATATTAAGGTAATTAGTTCTTTCAAGACTAACTAACATTTTATTTCTGCTTTTTTATTCTTCTGTATTTTCAGAGGTTTTTTTCCAGATCCTCATACTAGGGAATGGAATAGGCTGAGAATTTTCTTTTATTCCTTCTTTAAAGGTTTTAAACTATTTTCTTTGCCGGCAGTTCATTTCAATTTTGAAGGTTCTCCAATTTAATTGGGCTATCTCTACTCCTGCTAATTATGCTATTGTTTCTATAGCAAAATAGTATTTATTTTTCCTTTAGATGGTTGTATCTTATTTAAGGAAAATTATTTATTTTCAGGTACTTTTCTTGGACCTGTGATTTATTTGAATGATGTTGCAATTGCTTCATTTTTTCTGTTTACTTTAAAATCAAGTATCAGATTATGATTTATTTTAGCATTGTTAAGGACAAAATCTATTAGACTAGGTGCTGTTGCATTTGTCTTGCTGTTTTGCATTTGTTGATTATGCAAGTCCAGTGTGTTGACTGGTCCTTTAACTGGGTTATCATGCTAATAGTTTTCATTTGTGTCTTCATTTTATTGAATATTTTTTCAAATGAGGTTTATTCTCTGTCTTTAGCTGTTTTAGCTAGAAGAATTTTGTGATTTCTGAAAAATCCATATTTCTTTTTTTCTAAGATAATCAATTATTTGGTTTATAATTGGATTCAATTCTTAACTGTTACTCTGGGCTTCAAGATTGAGTTCCAAGATTAAACTTTAAGCTTATATTAGTTTGGTTGTTCTTATTAAGGAACAAATTCCCAAGTAACATGTTTTTAATTGGAAATCTTTTTCAAAATCAGCTCCCTAAATTTGCAATGTATGTGCCGTATTCCAGCTTTGCTGGTAAGGGGCAGGTTAAGTTGTTTTTTTGAAATTTGTTGTTTTACAAATTTCTTTGATTTTGGATACAGAATAAAGTTCAGAGTAAAACCATCTGTGAGAAGTCTTTTTTCTCTTTGATATTCCAGCTATTCCAGTAAGGCTAACACTTTCAGTGTGTTTCGGTCCTATATATTTTGGAATCATGTTGAAGCACGGCTGATCACCCGTTGGGGCTCAAGTGCTGCTCAGATCTGGAATCTTCTGGGGTATTTCTTCCAGTTCCATTTTTAGGAACTGGGTTTTGGGGTTTTATTCAAACCTATTCATTTTTCCAAAGATAGAAAATCTTTTTGTTATATAAATAAATCATTTTTGAGATTGGTATTTATATGGTCTATTCTGCCTTTTGTTGGTCAGTGATGGCATTATTTGTTTTCATTAGATACAATAAATGCATATCTTCATTTTCTGTTTTCATTCAGATTATTTTCTGAGGCTGTGGAATCTCATATGATTCAACTTTGTTCTTTCAGGACATAGTTAGAGGATCTTTTTTTCAAAAGCTCTTGATTCCTAACACAAGGGTCACCTTTTTTAGGTTTCCAGATAGTTTGTGTCACTGTCTTTGTCTCTATCAGACAAGGGACAATTTTATTGGGTTCCGTCTGTCGGTAGCTTTAGTCTCTATTATTTCCTTCATTTGCTATATATGCATAGAAGTTTTAGGTCTTATGGCCACAGCATTGGATTCAATTCCCTTTGCTCATTTTCAATAGAATTAACCATTTCCAGTTTTTTTATGCTGAATTATGGTGTAGGGATTCTAGGATTTCCCATTTTATATCTTCGAATCCTAATATTTATCTATCTTGATTTGGTGGTTAAGATCACCATCATTTAGTTCTACAGGTCTATTTGTTTCTTTCAACCTGGGCCATGATCTTTACAGATGTGAGTCTTTTTGGTTGGGAGGCTGTCTGAGGATCTCTGTCAGCACAAAGGGTTTGGAAATCTCAGGAGGCGAGATTACCATTTGATATTTTAGAACTCCGTGCATTCTCAGAGTTTTTCAGTTAGTTTCTTTTTGAAGAAGAGACGTTTTTTGTTTTTCGGACAATATCACTACTATGGTGTATGTCAATCATCAGGGTGGGACTATCAGTCCTTAGGCTGTGACAGAAGTGTCTCGGATATTAGCTTGGGCTAAATCCAGCTCCTATCTAAATTCTGTGGGTTTTTTTCCCAGGTATAGATATTTGGGAAGCAGATTATCTCTGTTAATCAAGCTTTATATACGGGAGAATGGTCTCTCATACCCAGATATGTTTTTCAATTTTTCAGATGTGAGCATTTCTAGAAATAGATCTGTTGGCATCTCATCTGAATAAAGAACTTCCCAGGGGCCTATTCAGGTCCGGGGATCCTCAGGCGGAAGCAGTGTATGCATTGACATTTCTTTGGAATTATCTTTTTGCCTATTTCTTTCCACCTCTAGTTCTTCTTCCAAAGTGATTTCCAAAATTCTTATGGAGTATTTGTTTGTTCTGCTGGTGGCTCCAGCATGGCCTCTCAGGTTTTGGTATGTGGATCTCATTCGGATGGCCAGTTGCCAACCTTGGACACTTCCGTTTAAACCAGACCTTCTTTCTCAAGGCCCATTTTTTTCCATCAGGATCTCAAATCATTAAATTTCAAGGGATGGAGATTGAACGATTGATTTTTAGTCATAGAGGTTTCTCTGACTCATTGATTAATACTATGTTTCAGGCTCGTAAATCTGTCTCTAGAAAGATTTATTATCGAGTCTGGAAGACCTACTTTTCTTGGCATTCTTTTAAAATTCATAGAATTTTATAATTTTTTCAGGTTGGTTTGGATAAGGTTTTGTCTTCAGTTCTTTGATAGGACAAATCTCTACTCTTTCTGTTCCTTTTTCACAGAATGATTGCTAATCATCCTGATATTCATTGTTTTGTACAGGCTTTGGTCCATATCAAGCCTGTCATTAATTCAATCTCTCCTATTTGGAGTTTCGATTTGGTGCTGAGGGCTTTACAGGCTCCTCCGTTTGAAACTATGCATTTTTCTGTACATTAAATTACTTTCTTGGAAAAGTATTGTTCCTTTGGTTATTTCTTCTGCTGGAAGAGTTTTTGAGTTATTTGCTCTTTTTTGTGAATATCCTTTTCTGATTTTTTCATCAGGATAAGGCAGTGTTACTTCCTGATATTCATCATTTTTGGTTTTGATTCGTATCAAACCTGTCATTAAGCCAATTTCTCCTCCTTGGAGTCTTAATTTGGTTCTGAAGGCTTTTTAGGCTCTTCTATTTGAGCATATGTTTGCTCTGGACATTAATTACTTTCATGGAAAGTATTGTTCTTTTTGGACATCTCTTCAGCTAGAACAGTTTTTGAATTATCTGTTCTTTCTTGTGAATCTCTTTTTTTTTATTTTTTTCATCAGGATAAGGTGGTTTTTTTTGTCCTCATTTCAATTCTTACCTAAAGTTGTAAATTTTAACAACATTAGGGAGGACTTATTGTTTTCCTAAGACTTCTTTGGTGAGATTCTTACTTTCTTTGGATATGGTAAGAGTTTTTGAAAATTCTATGTTGAAGCTATTCAGATTTCAGATAGACTTCTAGTCTATTTGTTATCTTTTCTGGTTTTAGGAAGGTCAAAAGGCTTCTGCCATTTATTTTGGCATCTTGCTTAAACTTTTGATTCATCATACTTATTTGGAGTCGGGTGGATTCCCGCCTCGGAGGATTACGGCTCATTCTACTAGGTAAGTTTCTACTTCCTGGGCTTTTTAAGAATGAAGCTTCTGTTGATCAGATTTGCAAAGCAATGGATGGACTTCCGGCCAGTGGGTGGAGCCAACAGGTAGCGTTGCAGGTAGCTGCCTGTAAACCTCACCTCTCCCTATGTGGGATCTCTGTTACTATTCCCCGGCACTCTGAAGGCTACCGATGTCCTATTCCTGGTATATAGGCCGGTACGTGATCTATTGATCTCAGATTGGAAGTCTATTCGAGGCATAAGCTGCTAAGTTGCTGTAGCACCTCCATATTCGGACTTTGATACATGTAACCACTAATTCACATATCTATAGTGGTGTGATATTTGAAGCAGGGTCACTTTGCTAAATAACTGGTCATTTCACAGACCCTGCTCACACCTTTCCTGCAAAAGGCGCGGACGGAGAACGCCGCCGGCGGACATTTTACCCTGCTTCTTCTTAGCACCCTATGTTCAAGTATTGGGTGTCTATCGAAAGATCACTCTGCTTTAAACAGAGACACGCTACAACCTACTACCCTGCTGATGTTGTCGGCCGGTTGAATAAGACCTCTGGACTCACTTTATTTACTTGTATGGAATACCCGCTGCACAATTAGGACTCTCATATTCCTATACACAAGCTCACCTGGGAGAGTATAAACGTGTCCCGGACTGTAGCCGGTGATTTCTGTGGATGCCGAGCAGTGGTTGTCAGAGCCGCGAGTCATTGCCTCTGGAGCAGCTGAAGTGAACGGACCGCTGCGGCATAGGAACTGAGGTTGTTCCGGCGCTTGGATAAGCATATGCAGCATTCTGGGAACTACCTGTGGAGAGGTACTCCACGAATCGCTCACAGCATAAAGAACCTGCACACCCGTACCTAAAAGAAGAACCCAGTCATTACACAGAGAGAGATACAGGCTCCCCTGTAGCGCTCGTTTCTCCCCATTGTCAATCAAGGATAACAAAGGAAGCCGAGAATCCGAGCAGAGAAGCTTAGATTCCGGTCCGCTGAGAGACGCCCTGCTGTGCCCCATTGCAGAAGCAGCTTATAGCGGAGCCAAGCTAAGTATCATTTTGCATCATGTCTCGGGGGCTTTAACTATCAGAAGAGCAGAAGCACTTTGTCTTTTCTTTATTGATTAACTTATAACTGTGGCTTTTTACCCAATTCTGTGACTCTGGCTTTAGGGCGAGATCCCTAAGGGGCCGCCTATTAGAGGAACCAATTCTCATATAACAGCACAGATATTACTGTCATCTCAGCTGTGGTTCTATATGCATAATATAAGAGGATACTTGTTTTAGAGTTGTAACTACTATTTTATTACATGAATAAGTTGCCATTTAATTGCTCGTACATGGTATGTTAAATAGATTGTGGGGATGGCGGGACAGATATTTGTTTGTTGAATGTAAGCTGTCTGTCACTTGATCAACTCAACAGTGGCAATTCTTTTTTTTCTTTTTTTTTCCTTTATGTGTTTAAATACCGAACTACATAGATGGTTCTTAGCTGATTTAGAAGTAACTCTGGCGGCTCACTAGAGCACTACTGCCCTTATAGTGATTGATCTACACAAAGGGGATAGCGGATAGGACTTTTTTCTCTGTCGGGAGCGAATCTCCCTCACTTAGCTCAAGTATTCATATTCACACTCTTCTCTTAAGCCCTTACTTTCTCACTATCACATCATATTCTCACAAACTTTCATGACACACATACACACGTTTTTTTCACAGTCACCAAGCTAGACACATTCCCCCCATAACCATTTCCAGCACGCCCACTTTTTGGTCTCTAGAGACCCCTAGACAGTAGATTAATAGGCTGATTCTCCTACCCATCCCTCACTCTCACACTCTCTACACCATTCCACTGACTCTTGCTTTGCTTTTTTTTTCCCCCTTTTCTTTTTTTCACTTGCACTTATCACACGGCACACATTGATACAACTGAATGGATAGATATATTACACATAAGAGCTCCTCCCCAAATATGCCCCCCAAAAAAGATAAAAAAACCACCTTAAAGCCAACGGAATCTATTCTAGATACAGCACAAGAGCGTAGATTGTCAGGTATTGGCTACGGTGATATGGCTGAGTTAGGGGCAGAAATTGCCAAGATATTCACTCCTCACCTAGAGGCAGTTAAAAAAGAAATTAAAACTGAAATTACTAACTTAACCCTTGAAATTCGTCAATTTAACTCTAGAATCGAGGAGGTGGAGACTCGAGTGTCTGGGTTAGAGGACAGGTTCAACAATATGTTGCCCATCTCTGTTAAGCATGATAAGGCCATCTCGTCTCTGCAGAACAGGATCGAAGACCTAGAAGATAGGTCAAGGCGCAACAATCTGAGGGTTGTCGGCCTCTCAGAGTCTGTTGGACCGCAGGACTTGATGACCTTCGTAACTGTTACTCTTCCCCAGGCACTCTTGATACCGCCCCCCGTGACACCCTTCCAGATAGAGAGAGCCCACCGAATCGGTTTCTTACGAGAAAATACTAATAATGAAACTAAACCCAGAACTATCATATTCAAATTCGTTAACTATCAAGATAAGCTTCTATACTTAAAACATTACAGAAAACTTGATTCCCTCCATATTAATGAATCTAAAATTTTAATTTTCCAAGACTTTTCGGCCGAGACAGTGGCTAAAAGAAGGGAAATGTCCCCATTTTTTACAAAGTTTATGAAGGCAGGCTACTCTGTCAGATTAGTGTATCCAGCAAAACTTACTTTAACAAAAGATGGGAAGTCCTACTCCGTAAATAATCCAGACGAGGCCTTTTCCTTATGTAAAGAATTAGACATGGTATAAAGTAGGGTTAGAGCATAATGCTTTTTTCTCCTTATGTGTTATTACATATTTTAATAATTGTCAAGATGGATCATGAGTTTATATTTTTTGAGGTTTTAAATTACACAAGTGTTTTGTTTTTTTTCCTTTTCTCTCCCAAAACTCGCCCCTCTCGCACTGCTTTCTATGTATTTGTCCGCCTATATACTCTTTTTCGCATACTACTGATGCATTACCACAGAAAAATAAGAATAAAGAATGTCTTCCCCACTTAAAATTGCTTCTTGGAATGTGGGGGGCATAAACTCCCCGATTAAAAGAAAAACGGTAATTAAGCACCTGGCTAGGGAGAAACCAGACATAGCTTTCTTGCAGGAAATCCACCTGAAAGATACAGAAATCCCTAAGCTACAGATGAAATGGGTTGGGGAGGTTATAGCAGCCCCATATAATTCACGTAAAAGCGGAGTCGCGATACTATTTAACAAAGCCCTGGAATACAAAATTCTCCTTTCTATAGCAGATACAGAAGGGCAGTTCCAAATCTTGGATATACTCCATAATGGAAGACGACTCATCCTTTGTAATATTTATGGCCCAAATAAAGTAGATAAGGTATTTTGGGAGGATATGACTTTGCGCTTACATAAATATATAGGTATGGATCTTATAGTTGCCGGGGATTTTAACTTACTAGGCGACCCACTATTAGATAGACAGACAAAAAAACTATATTTTAAACCAGATAGGAAAATACGTATCCTGCAGAAATTCCGTACACAGCTAGGGTTGTCCGACATTTGGCGTATACAAAACCCAGATGCCAGAGCATACACTTGCATGTCAAAGGGTCATCAAGCTTTGTCTAGGATCGATCTATTCCTGATCTCAGACTCTCTGACAGGATTGGAATGGAGGGCAGAGATAGGAGAAATAGCGATTTCAGACCATGCCATTATCACACTTGCAACAAATATGTTAGTCAAGCGATCCATGTCTAATCAAGTACTTTTTTTCCCTAAATATCTGAATAATGATATAGACTTTCAAAACTGGCTATGTAATCAATGGAAAGAATATCAAAACTATAATAGATCATATATAGAGATTTTCTGGGAAGCGGCCAAAGTAGTGCTGAGCGGAAAAATTAAGGCCTATTTATGTCAACGTAAAAAGAAATTTAAGGCCCGTGAAATACAACTGGCCAACCAGGTCAAAAATACATACAGAATATTTTTATTAAATAGTACTAGTTATAATTGGAATAAATACAAAATAGCTAAAGAAACTAGGGACACGTATTTAAAACAAAATACTATTCAAGAAACATATAGACAAAAGGCCTTATATGGGGTGTTTGGCGGTACCTCAGCTAAATTTCTAGCCAAAATCACGAAACGAATAAATAAAAACACGATATCAGCTATCAATAAAGGTAACACAAGAGCAACAAACAATAGAGACATTAGCAAAATTTTTGTAGAATACTTTAAGGAGCTATATAAATCAGAAGAATGTACCATAGATAAAAGGAAAATGTTCTGGGAAAGGATCATGACACCTAAACTCTCTCCGGATAGTCTGGCAGAGATTAACGCTCCCATATCAGAGATCGAGATACAAACAGCGATTAAGGCAGCAAAAACCAGCAAAGCTGCGGGACCTGACTCTTTACCAACTGAATTTTATAGGATCCTGGGAGACCATGTTGTACCATCTCTCCGGAAACTATTTAATTTTTATTTTGTTGAGGGAAACGGATGTTCCCAATATTTTACGGCAGCAAACATTACCTTAATAGCAAAAAAAAAATAAAGACCCTGAACATACAGCCTCGTATAGACCTATCTCAATTTTAAATACGGACTACAAGCTATTAATGAGCATTCTGGCAAATCGCCTAAAGCCACATCTTAGCTCAATAATACATGAAAATCAATCCGGCTTTATGCCGAACAGGAACCCAGCTAAAAATATGCGTAGACTTCTGACCTTGCTTGATTGCAGTTTTAATAGAATTAAAAAAGATCCATCAAGAAACACGGCCTTACTATCGGTTGATGCGGAAAAGGCATTTGATCGCATTTCATGGGATCATCTGTTTTTTTCCTTAGAACAATTCGGAATCACAGGAAACTTCAATCACTACATTCAGTTAATCTATTCAGATCCCAGGTCCGCATTAATTATTAATGGGGAGATCACAGAACGGTTCTCTTTACAAAGAGGAACCCGTCAAGGTTGTCCACTTTCTCCTATACTATTTAACATATCCTTAGAACCTTTAGCGATTATTTTACGACAACAACTGGAAGGTATTCAAATTGCAGGTCAAAAATTAGTACTCCTACTATATGCAGATGACCTATTACTATTCATGAGTAACACTATGAGTAACACTAAAGACTCCCTGCCTAAATTCTTAGAACTAATTAATATCTTCGGGAAAATATCTGGCTATAAGATTAACCTGACAAAATCGGAATTGATGTGGCTATATAAGAAAAAAAACTATGACGTTATACATCCGTTTGCCGAAGTACAGAATATATTATATCTAGGAATTATGTTAAGTACAACATGAATTTCCGTAAGTGTTTCATTGCCTGCAAACGGAAACTGGAGGAGTGGATTAAACTTCCAATCTCGTTAACTGCTAGAGTAATGTTAATAAAAACAATAATATTTCCTAAATTGTTATACTATATTCAAAATATTCCAATCCCGATTCATAGAACAGATTTAATAGAATATAATAGGGCTTGTTCTAAATTTTTGTGGAAAGGAGCCAAATCGTGCATAGCGATAGCACGACTGATGAATAATAAAACCACTGCAGGTTTGGCACTTCCGAATCTGCAATGGTATAGTTTAGCCGCACGTAGCAAGGTGGCGATAGACTGGCTCTTAGAACAAGAACAAATTGCTTCGCTTGTTTGGGAAACCACATTGGTCTCGCCATTTAGATTAGATGCATTATTACATTGCACCATTACAGAACTCCCTTCAGAGCCTTTCCAATTAATAACATATAGGAGTATTATCATGGCATGGCAGGAATTATGTAATAAAACTGGTTGCTCGCCACACTTTTCTAAATTTCTACCGATAGTTGGGAATCCCAATTTTATACCCGGCTTAGGCAATAGTCTATTCAAGCAATGTTTACAAAAAGGTCTGATCTATATTTGTCAAATGATGGACGAAAATTCTAACGTTTTAACTTTCGTAGAATTATGTAAAAAGTTCGGCCTTTCGAAACATGACTTTTTTGCATATCTCCAAGTGAGGAATTATATAGGGGAACTCAAACAAAGATACGGATTAGACTGGTCACTTAAGGACTTACAACTCGAGATACAGAAATATTCTTCAGGCCGCCACTCTATCTCTGCCCTCTATTCTCTCCTTAATCAAAATCCATCATTAGAACAACTAGACTACATAGTGACTAAATGGCACCCCCTATTTCCAGATATTGATACACATAGAATAGTGGATACCTTCAAGATCACAGAAAAGAGTTGGGTGCTGACAGCATGGAGAGAATCCCAAATTAAGATAGCCCTAATGTCATATCTTACACCGGCAAAGCTATCAAAATGGTATGGAAGGGAGATTTCTTGCACCAGGTGTAGCGCCCTCTGTGCAGATATTTTACATTGCTTTTGGCACTGTCCGAGGATTCGGCAATTTTGGGCCAAGATAATATATTGGATAAACACAGTCCTTCGACTTGACTACAATATCCAGTCCATGGAGATTATATTTTTAGCCAAATATCAAGGAGTAGATCGTAACTTGAAATTGATTAATATGATTATATTCTTGGGTAGAAACTTAATATTGAGAAAATGGAAAGCAAAAAAGGCGCCTACCATGAGAGAGCTTAAACAGGCTCTGCTAACTTACTGTATGTCCGAACATTACATCCTACATGGGCTGTATGATGATCAAGTAGAGCGATTTTTTAAACAGTGGAAAGTATTTATATTATCGTTACCAGTTGGTACACAAAATATCATAGTTAAACCATATGTTAAATCAGTCTTTTTTCAATTACAGATATTGGCGGGGACTTTTCCAAGTACCTGGCTCCCAACTAATATAGGAGCATAAAGTGCGAGAGGGGCGAAGGGGAAAATTTCTTTCTCTTTTTTTTTTTTTTTTTCCTTCTCTCTTCCGGTGTTTTGTTTTCTCTCTTCCTGTTTTTGTTTGTGCTTTGCTTGAGATACACCTAATCAAATCAACTGTTTATTTTTGTGTTTACTGTAAAATTGCTGAATAGCAATATTGTAAAGTAAATTAAATATGGAGTTAATAAAATAGAAGGTTAATCAATGTTAAAACTCCAATAGGGAGAACATAGATAAATTGGCCGGGACGTTATTGGAAGCTCTTTTTTTTTAAGTTATACAGAGGCAGGTAGATATTGTATGCTTTGCTCTATATGGTTTGACGCCCTGCGAGGCGCATATATAATGAATATGTCCTTGTTTTGGTTTTTTTTCTTCTTTGTTCCCGTTCTGGCTGTTTGTCCTCAATTGATACTTACGCTGTTAAATTTTCTCCCTGTTGGTATTCAATAAATAAATATTTTTAAAAAAAGATTTGCAAAGCAATGACTTGGTCTTCTTTGCATATTTTTACTATATTCTACCATTTTGATGTTTTCTCTTCTTTAGAAGCAGTTTTGGTAGAATGGTACTTCAGGCAGCTGTTTCAGTTTGATTCTTCTGCTTATAATTTCAGTTTTTTTCATTATAAAAATTGAAACTTTTTTAATTTGGGTAGTGGATTAATTTTTCATCGGAATTGGCTGTCTTTATTTTATCCCTCCCTCTCTAGTGACTCTTGCGTGGAAGTTCCACATCTGGGGTATTTATTATCCCATACGTCACTAGCTCATGGACTCTTGCTAATTACATGAAAGAAAACATAATTTATGTAAGAACTTACCTGATAAATTCATTTCTTTCATATTAGCAAGAGTCCATGAGGCCCACCCTTTTTTGTGGTGGTTATGATTTTTTTGTATAAAGCACAATTATTCCAATTCCTTATTTGATGCTTTCGCTCCTTTCTTATCACCCCACTTCTTGGCTATTCGTTAAACTGAATTGTGGGTGTGGTGAGGGGTGTATTTATAGGCATTTTGAGGTTTGGGAAACTTTGCCCCTCCTGGTAGGAATGTATATCCCATACGTCACTAGCTCATGGACTCTTGCTAATATGAAAGAAATGAATTTATCAGGTAAGTTCTTACATAAATTATGTTTTCTCCATATTAATAGTAATTATGTTTATATATATATATATATATATATATATATATATATTTTTTATTTTTTATTTTTTTTTCTTACCCTTTTTAATACCTTGTTTTATGTAGGGAACATACTAATTTTAAGGTTTAAGGGTTTAGTATACTGGTCTCCACTATTGTTGCTACTAGTGTATGAATCTGTTTTCAGTATGCAGGGTAGATATTATCAGGCTAATACGGTGCTCCCTCAACCTAGTGTTAATATGGGATTACTCTCTGATTTTCTTAAAATAATGAGCTCAATGTTTTTATTATATCGTATATGCTTCATAAATTGTTTTTTAGACATTATTATTATTACTTACCTGTTTTTTTATATGAACATTGTTTTAAATATGTTTTTTTTTTTTATAAATGAACTGTAGTCTGTATTTCTGAGGGAATGTCCACCCCCTATGACGTAGTCACGCCTGTTGTTGTTACATGACACGGAAGTCCCACTGTTATTCCAAACCTCTGAAGAAGAAGGCCGACAAAGTCATAAAGTTTTGAAAGGACTATACTGTTTGTACTTCAACTGAATTGCGAATAGGTGACTCTTACTCGCCACTGCCGGACATTTTTGAGACCCGTTAGGCGGTCCGTTTCTGTTAACGCTGCTTTTAACGCTGCTATAACACGTTGAACCTTTTGTTGCTATGAGGGTTTAAGCGGATGTTTTTTTATGTTTTATTGATACCTCATATGAATTGAGGTTTTTAAATGTGAGTAGGTTACTGCTGAATGTGTGTTTTGTAGCTCAATAAAGTGTTTCTCTTTGGTTTTATATGTGAGTCTTTTAGAGCCCATACACAGATCCGGTGATTGTCAAGAAAAGTAAGACCGAAAGTTTCTTCTTCTGAGACTCCAAGGGTCAGGAAAGAATACACAGTGGCATTCTCAGACTTCCCAAGCAGTGAGGAGTATTGGTGGATACATCTTTGCTTACCTCATATTGATTGAGGTAAACTCTAGTAAGTGGACACCCTTAGGGGGATTTTTAAAGAAGACAAAAGCATCTTGATTTCCATTGTCATTCTGATTCATCTATGAACTTTTGTATATTATGTTATCTGTTAATTAGTGTATAGATACTCATATATTTTTTGGAGACCTGGTGCTGCTGGATCAGTGCTTACCTACCGTTGCTTGTTCTGTTTATTTTTAGAAGGGGGAATTGAGGATTCACTTTTGGATGTAGCTGCAGCTCTTCCAGCATAGGTCTTTTACATTTTTATAGTTGCACTTATTTATTTATTTTATCTATTTAAATTAGTATTTCTGTTGTTTATTTATGTGCTTTTTAATATTTTCTTAGAACATACTATTTTTGTTCTGATTCCGGAATGCTTTTAGACTCTGACCTTCTTGGACTTGTTCTAAGATTCTACTTGCGATTCTCTATCTCTCTATCTCTCCTCCCCCCACTGGTTGGGTTTATACTGTTGTGGAAAGACAGTTTGGCACCATTTTATTCTTGAACCCAGGCAGAACATAATCATTGCTGTTGCCCGTGGTTTAGCTCATGTGGATTTGGTGATTTGTAAAAAAATAGCTAAAATCGCAACCACTCGCAATGACATGTGCCCTCACATGTGTGCCCATTTGGGTTGCACACTCGCTGACATGAACATTGTGAGTTTTCGTTAATTCTCAGTCTTTCTTGTACATGGGTACCAATCAGTTAAGTTGTGGGCTTGTCGTCTATCTGGCCCATAAAAAATATGTTATTGTTATTCTGTTTACAACTACTTTAAAATTAAATTGTAATTATATATAGTGGAGTCTGTTTATCCAACCCTGGGTGGACATGATTCGCTATAGCGAATAATGTCCTCCCTGCATTGCTAAATGCCGCCCGCTGCACATTTGTGGCCGCTAGCAGGGGGTGTCAATCATCCTGATCGTATATGATCGGGATTATTGCAGTCCGCAACATAAAAGGTGGGGAACGAGTTAAGGAGCAGCGGTTTTATGACCGCTGCTTCTTAACTACAGTATCTGGTGATTCGGAAACTAAGTGGGGAGATAGCAGCATCTGCTGCTTGGTAAATTTCCCCAAATTACTCAACTGTCAGATGTGAAAAAAAGAGTATTAATTTTGTTAGTGATCCATATCTTGAGAACTACTGACGTTAGTAAAGTAATGTAAACTTACTTTATAATGAAGATTTTAAATGATAATTTTTACTTTTCTAACATCTTTGGTTTTTGAGGTTTAGGTGGCATGGCAGAAATTGTGTAGCATTTTAGAGTGCTCCTCACACGTTTCAAACTATTTATCTATTTGTGGCAATCCTAACTTTATACCAGGGTTGTCTAATCGGATCTTTAAGGAATGGGAAATAAAAGGTCTGAAATTTTTGGGGCAGATCCTGGGAAACACAGGTCTTCCAATAACGTTTGTAGAACTAGTGCGGAATTTTGATTTGGGGACACGGGAGTTTTATGCTTACCTGCAAGTCAGGCATTATCTGCAAGAGCTACTCTGCAATTTTGGAAATAATTGGTCATTAGGGGACATTCAGGCCAGGATAACCATTTATGCTTCAGGTGGGTATGCAATCTCTCCATTATATTTACTCATAATGCAAAAGCCAGCCAACATTCAAGTTGTTGATATGACAGTAAAATGGTCTCCCTATTTTCCAGATATAGATGAGCAGACTATTAT
This sequence comes from Bombina bombina, assembly GCF_027579735.1. NCBI lineage: Eukaryota > Metazoa > Chordata > Amphibia > Anura > Bombinatoridae > Bombina > Bombina bombina. Next base: position 304,786,123 of record NC_069500.1, on the reverse strand, counting down.
CAGCAGCTATAAGATAGTACAACAAAGTTGGGTGCCAACTATATGGAGGGAATCTCAAATTAAAATAGGCCTACAGAGGTATCTCACATCGGATCTGTTATCCAAGTGGTATAAGACAAATATTCTCTGTTCTAGATGTTCTGCAACAAAGGCAGATTTGTTTCATTGTTTGTGGGCATGTCCCAAAATCTTCCAATACTGGAAGAAGATAACTTATTGGATGAATACAATCCTAAAGTTAGACCACGAACTAAAGCCTATTGAGATTTTTTTCTTGGTAAATTATCAAGGCACATCTAAAAATTATAGTCTCATAAACACGATCGTATTAACCGGACGCGTTCTTATCCTTAAACTATGGAAGGCGCGAGATGCTCCCCAGATATCCCACTTCAAAAAAGCTCTATTAAGCCAGTTTACTATAGAACAATTTAATATACCCTACCCCCATGAAGATCATTTATCCATCTTTTTTAAGAAGTGGGAAACTTTTGTTAGGTCCCTGCCTTTAGCATGCCAAAGAAAGCTGATAAAACCATTTTGTGAATCCGAGTTTATACTGACAAACATATATGCTGGCCACTTCCCCAGAAGCTGGGTAGAGAGTCACGTGTGATGTGGGGGGGGGGGGCTGGCGGGGGCCTGGGCGGTCGGGCCGGCGGAGGAGGGCCCTTTTTCCCTTTTTTTTTTTTTTTTTTTTTTTTGTTTTGTTTTTTTGTTTTGTGTATTGTCTTTGTTCCTGTTTTTTATATATGTTGGGGGTTGTAGGAAGTTCTTATGCTTTGCAGAATAAGGGTAAAATCAAACCATTATACGACAGTAAAAGGTTGTTATTATTTTAAGGCATCAGAACAAATGAGTTTCGAAACTAGCAAGGTTTGCGAGATGCCTTGGTGTTATATTTATATAAAATGTATATCATGACGTGCCATGTAAGATTGTACATGATCTATTTGAATTTCTTTGTATTTTTCTGTTCTTTTAATATGCAATAAACGAAAAATAATTTAAAAAAAAAGTAAAGTAATGTAAACTTACTTTATAATGAAGATTTTAAATGATAATTTTTACTTTTCTAACATCTTTGGTTTTTGAGGTTTAGGTAGCCTCATAAATCACCGGCCTTTTCACCCCCCTTAAGTGGATTTTCAGGAAATGGTAAAACACCTCTTTCTTTATTTTTAAATGAGAATTTAAATACCAATTTTCACCTCTGTAACATCTTTTGTTTTTGAGATATAGGTATCCTCATAAATCACGCCCCTTAAGTGGATTGTTGGGGAATGATAAAACACGTGTTTCTTTATTTATAAAGAAGAATGTAAATACCAATTTTCATGTCAGTAAAATCTATTTTTTTTAGTTATAGGTATCTTTGTATCCTCTTAAATCCCCTTCCCCCTTTTCACCCCCCATAAACAGACATTCCAGCCAAAATTGTAATCCACCTGGATGCATTTCAGATTTGAATACAATTTTTTTTGTAGAATACATGTATTAGCAAAAATGATTCTAATAAAATCTATAGTTGTTTAAAATGGTCACCCCCATCTTAAGTACTGGCAGAAAGTCTGCCAGTATACAGTTTAACACTTTTTTTAAAAAAATTATTATTATTGTCCTTAGTGTAGTAATACCCCCTTACCTTCCCACCTCCCTGATCCCTCCCAAAAAGCTCTCTAACCCTCCCCCTCTAACTAATTACCACCATGTCTGCCAGTACCCAGTTTTCCAAAATTTGTACATTTTATTTAATAAAAAAACACACATTTTTTATGTAGTGTAGCTGCCCCCCACCTCATTTACCCTCCTCCCCTTCGCAGATCAATTTCCCACCTCTACTGTATGATCTCCCTTCCCTCCTCTCCCTCCCTCCTTCCCCCTCCCTGCTGCTCTCAGTGTTGTTTTTCTGTAGCATAGTGGTCCCTACGTTTCCCACCCTTACCACCCCCTCCAGCGATGGGCAGCCCACCCGCCTCCCTCCTTACCCTCCCACGCCACCAATGGTAAATGGTAAAACATGTAAATGGTAAAACACGTGTTTCTCTAATTTTAAAGGAGAATCTAATTACTAATTTTCACGTCTGTAGCATCTTTGGTTTTTGAGATATAGGTAGCCTCATAAAAAAATCACCCCCCTTTTTCACCCCCTTAGGGACGTAATTTCCAAAAAATCTTCTTTAGTGGCTGTCTACATCATAAAAAACAATGTACCTTACAAATTTCACTTTCCTAGGTTAAACGGTTTGAGCTGGGTATTGGTGAGTCAGTTAGTCAGTCAGTCAGTCAGGACTTCTTTTATATATATATATTATACTGTATATTATTATATATTTTATATATTATAAATGCATAGCATTCATATTCTGTTATGTGCAGAGCATTGTGAGTGAAATATTTACAGTAAATACATAATTAAAAAATGTATTAAATATGAATATTGTATAAAATTTATTTTTCATGTTTTCGTCTACTTAAAGTGAATGTAACTTTTGATGCTAAAGTGCCCGGTTTTTAAAAATTTGATTAAAAATAGGGGCACTTTAATTCATCAAAATTTACATTTCATTAGTGTTGTGAAAAAAATTTCCTTTTAATTTTGGCAGAAGCTCCAGCTTCCTCCGCCCGTCCCAAAGCCTCTTCCTGGGTCTAAAATGAGGAATCAGGCTTCCTCCAATCATGGCTTTGAATCAGTCACTGATTCCCCGGCGGGGAAGCTGTGATTGGAGGATGACCTATCCATCATTTCTGACATCAGAAATGGCTTGCAATGACCGGAGAAAGCTGGAGCAGCTGTAAAGTTTAAAAGGTAAGTTTTTTTCACAACAGTTTTCACAACAGAATTAAAATGCCCCTGTTTTTAATCGAATTTTTAAAAACCGGACTCTTTAGCATTAAAATTTACATTCACTTTAACTGTAAAGGGCTCATATATATATATATATATATATATATATATATATATATAAAAATATATATACTCACATATGTATTTATGTGTTTATATGTGTACATATGTCTGCAAATACATAAGTACACATATAAATACATAAATACATATTAATATATATATATATATATATATATATATATATATACACATTTACATTCATACAGCTTTAGACATGTATATGTATGTATCTCAATGTAAAGCCCTTTGCCCTGAGACCTCATATCTTTGAGCCCTTATAACTTTTGTGTGCAATATTTTTTATAAATCATTTTTATTAGATTGTTTTATTATGAGTGTAACTGTACTCTGTAATGTATTTTTATATGTTATTTGAGACTTTTGTGTTTTGTGAAACAGTTAACCAGAGCTCTAATGACGTGCTAAACCAAAAAGCTTTAATTTTGAATTGCACTCAACCGATCTCGTTTACTTTCAACTTACAATTTAGCCTTTGAGCAAACTAACACAAAAAACCTGATATCACTCTCGCACAAACGTTTGCGCTCCACTCCTAGTCTATTGCTGGACAGAAAGATACCTATTCAAGTTTGACAAAAAGCATAGGATTATTCAGGACACACATATTTCATCTAAACATAATGCTGTAATAAATGTTGAAAATGTTACACTATCCTCTTTAAAGCACAGAAAAGTGGATTGGAAACAAATTTATTTGCACACACCAGAATAGACTCTTCTGGAATTAAGTACAATTTATCTATTACTTGCACTTTGTATAATTAATCAATGCCTTAGAATATGTCATAGAAAGTAGAAAAAGTTTAAAAAACATTTCTTGAATAATTTACCTTAGGGCTAAAAAAAATACATTAATTTTCTTTATTGTTTGATTCTAACAACAAGCAATTTTAATTCAGAATTCAATTGTAAGTGTTCAATCATGTTATTATAAAACAACTAAAGAAATCCCCTGGGTCCAAATAAGTATATCATTTCACTTAATATTGATATTAATGATGTTATTTTATGCTGAAGCATGTTCAATTATTTAAACAAATAATGTGTACTTGCTCTGTGCTAGAATGCAATTAACATTGGATCACAGTTATGGTTTATTTAAAGTAAATTACTTCTAAACACTAGTGAAATTAATTGCATGTTGTCTAATTTATAACCAGTGCCTGATATAGTGTTAAACATATTATAAACTTTGGTGATTCATCTCTATAAAAAAAAAATTGCCATCAAATATCTTGTAGCTTGTTAGCAAACAAAAGTAGATCGAAATGTGGTTGCTAGGAGACGCTATATTCCCACCACTGATGGGCTTTTGATTTTTTTTTAAGCTGCTTATTTTGCTGATATAACCACTCACAGTAGAACACATTAGCAACATCACATAAAAATACAGTGGGATACAAATGTGAATGATGTGCTGTCTTTAGAATTTGATTGATACTAGAAAATTTGAGAAACACTTTTTTGAATAATATAACATTCTTTAATGATAAGTGATTGATGTAATTAGTATATATATATATATATATATATATATATATATATATATATACCGTATATATATATATATATATACCGTATATATATATATATATATATATATATATATATATATACTAATTACATCAATCACTTATCATTAAAGAATGTTATATTATTCAAAAAAGTGTTTCTCAAATGTTCTAGTATCAATCAAATTCTAAAGACAGCACATCAGTTTGGAAACATTCTTTATTCATATAAAGATACATTTTTTATTTCATTTAATTTTAGTGGTTTTCAATTTTTATAACTCTGTGTTGATGAAAATAAATTTAGTTGCAATGAATGGAAAACTCAAATTATATTAATTTCATCACAAACTTTCCTTTGTAATCATAAGACAATCATAGTATACTAGAACATTTTCTTTCAATACTAAAACACTCAAAAACAAAATTGTTCTTTCAGCTGTCAATATTCAGGCAAGCAATTGATTTTCTCATTTTATATAATCTCACGTCATCCCTTCCCCCCACTGCAAAGTCCATTTAGTCTCAAAAAAATCTATGTACTGTATTGCCAGCACTGTTCAGTAGAAATATAGATTAACAATACATGAAGTAAAGACCCTGTGAGCCGCATTATAGACTTACACTTTATTACAAGACAATAGAAGCTTTTAAAAAATGAGTGCTATTTCAGACACATCACTGTGAATTAACTAAGGAACGTCTCTGCAGGGCTTCTCATTAAATGTACAGATTTAAGCAGCTGGTGGGACAGCATTTAATAAAACAAATAGTAGCAATTATTTCTTATCACACATCTACAGCTAACATTCACTACAAAGGGAAATATTGATCTTCATTTCATAGTAATGGAAAAGTATAGCATTAAGATATAGCTCAATACATTTATATTTACAAGAATTATAAATAAATTGAACATTGTTGCCAGGAAAACTATTGGTGAAAACTTACAACTTATTGACTGCTAGAAATTTAGGAAACAATGCATGATCCATTAAAAGAAAAAAGAGCTTCTGAAATTACAATTTATTTTATAATCAACATAAGAAAATATTAAGTTGAGAAATGTATTCACACAGTTATATATATAGGACAATAAGCTGACAATAAGAAAATATTCCAAGTGGCAATGAGAAAATGCTACTACATTAGAGCATTTTCTCCATGCACTATAACTTGCCTATACTTATGTGTTTAAAACCATCTCAAGAGTAAAGGACACAGCAAATCATAATCCGAACACAGTCAGTGATTGGAGGCTTTGCATATATGCTGCCCCAGAATGGCACAGCAGTTGTGTTCTGCTCTGGACCAGTGGTGAATGTCAGGTCCACAGGTGTATTTAACTATGTGTTTAACCCATTTGTGGTGTATGAACACACAGATATAGGCAAACAATAATGTAAAAGCAAATGCTCTAATGCATTGCAACATTATTTTTTACAGTTCTATGTCTCTTTTAGTACAGACACTGAAGATTGGTAAGATACATGGAATTTTTAGATTCTTGTGTATAGGTAAGGTGAAAATAATAATAAACGTGATCAAGTAAGAAAATAAATCTATAAGTCTATCTAAAAATGAATATTCTAATGTCTGCTTTGGACGCGATGGAACCAAGTGTAAACAACAATATCTTATGTATTTTAGGTTAATATTTTACATGTCATAATACAGCTTATACATGCAACCTGAAGGTATTTTTATATCATTTTTATAACTATTGTATACTATTGTAAACAGGCAACTAGTAATTTTATTTTTGAAACAATATTAATTAAAATGTTGGGATTTCAGAATGTTTGGATTTTGGAATTCTGGATTTGGGGATTTGTACTTCTATGTCATAATTTAAAAGTTTAACTTGAGCTATCATTTTTTTTTAAATTTGTAAACCATTACATAAAAATCACCATTTAGAAAAGGTCAATAAGGCGGTTTTATTAGATAAGTGAAAGAAACCTTTAAAAATCTGCTGAAAAAGGTGTTTTTATGGTCTGGTATACCCCTGTTAAACTCACCTAATGCAAAGTACTCTAAACGCTAATGCAATATGAAACTACTGGAAAATTACACTAACAGTTTTCTAATGGTTTGTAATGGCCTCAATTTCCAAACCTTTTGATAAATTTTGATAAACTATACAAAACAATTTGCACAACTCATCTAATGGATTGAAAAAGATATCTATATTTCTGAAACATAACTTTTCATTGGTTGGGTTTTAATGTTTATCACAGATTTGAACAATTACACAATAAAAGCTCTATTGCTCTTTAGTCTGAGACAAAACTTGAGTTATTAATTATTTTTATTATTATACTTTATTTATGAAGCGCCACCATATTCCACAGTGTTGTCCATGAATACAATTCATTTAAATAAAACAATGATATAAAACTTGCAAGAGACAGGACAAAATTTACAAACACATACAGGAGGAATTGAGGGCCCTATTCCCGTGGGAACTTACAATCTAAAAGGGTAGGAGGTTGAGAAACAGGAGGTGAGGACAGCAAGATTGAGAAAGATGTTAATGCAGAGTTAGATGAGGGAAATTTTAGGTAAGTGGAATTAATTTATTATTGAGTTGGGTGGTAGGCTTCCCTGAACAGAAACATCTTCATGGAACATTTAAAGGAAGAAAGGTTAGGGCAAAGTCTGACAGCATGAGGGAGAGTGTTCCAGAGTGTAGTTGCTGCATGACATGACGTGAATAGGGATAAAGAAGTCAGAGGTCGATGTAGAGCTTGAGGGGAGGATAAGAAGGAGCTCAGTCTTGGACATGTTAATAGGTGGTGAGAGGCCATCCAGGAAGAAATACCAGATAAGCAGTCACTGACATGAGAAAGGGCGGAGGAAGAGAGAGCAGGGGTGGAGAAAGATAGGTTGAAGATGTGAGTAAGAGCAGGAGTGAGGGTGGAAGACAGGGAGGGTATTAGATGGGAAGGGATAGGGTCGAGCGGGCAGGTAGTGAGGCATGAGGAAGGCGTGTTTGAATATTGCCGGCTGGTGTTGGGATGTTGCTTGGGGTAGTCTGCCAGGTCTTGAGCACTAAAGAAAGACGGGGGGTGGAGCAAGTGGGTGGAGGAGAGAATTAAAGGTGGAGAAGAGTCATTTAGGGTTTGAGGAAAGAGTAGATATGAGAGAAGAGAAGTAGGTTTGCTTGGCTAAGTGAAGGGCAACAATGTATGAATGAAGAAATAACTTATAGGGGGATATGTATCAAAGCATCAACTATATTGCATTCATGGGTGTCAATATGCTCGCCTAACATCCCCAAACATTGTGGCCTCGGATCTGAATACGATCTCCATATTTATAAATAAAGCCATCAAAAACATGCAATGAGCATCAGACTGTTGTTAACTAACAGTCATCGATGACAATGCTATTCGTGTTTTTTCCAACTTTATTTATACCATTTCACTAAATTCCGCCACTATACTAAAATGTTTAACCTCTATCCCGCAACTGCCGCAACCTAAATAAAGGTATTAACCCCTATCCCACCACTCCCCTCCACCGCCACAACCTAAATAAAGTTATTAACCCCTAACCCGTCGCTCCCCAACACTGTCACAACCTAAATAAACTTATTAACCCCTATCCTGCTGCTTCACGACAACACCACAGCCTAAATAAACATATTAACCCCTAAACCTCTGGCAACCCACATCAATACTACTAACCAAATCAATTAACCCATAAACCGTCAGCCCCCCACATCGCCAAAAACTAAATTAAGCTATTAACCCCTAAACCTAACAACACCTTAACTTTAAATTAAAATTACAACATCCCTATCTTAATATAAATTAAAATTTACCTGTAGAATTAAAATAAACTAATTTTAAACTATTAATTAACATACCATAACTATTATACTAAAATTAAATTAAACTACCAATTAAATTAAATAAATTACATATTAAAAAAACCTAACCCTACTAAAATTATTTAAATATACAATTAAACCTAATTAAAAGTACTAAATTTCAAAAACAAACAAACACTAAGTTACCAAAAAACAAACACTAAATTACACAAAATAACAAACCAAATTATCAAAAATAAAAAAGAATTACACCTAATCTAATAGCCCTATCAAAATAAAAAAGCCCCCCCAAAATAAAAAACCCTAGCCTACAATAAACTACCAATGGGCCTTAAAAGTGCCTTTTGTGGGGCATTGTCCCAAAGATATCAGCTCTTTTACCTGTTAAAAAAAATACAAACACACCTCCCAACAGTAAAACACACTACCCAACCAACCCCCCCCCAAATAAAAACCCTAATTAAAAAAAAAAAAAACCTAAGCTACCCATTGCCCTGAAAATGGCATTTGTATGGTCATTGTCCTTAAAAGGGCATTAAGCTCTTTTACATTGCCCAGACCCTATTCTAAAAATAAAACCCACTCCAAATAACCCTTAAAAAACCTATCACTAAACCCAGACGATCCACTTACAGTTCTTGAAGTCCCGCTTGAAGGATCCATCCAGCCGGCTAAGTCATCATCCATGCGGCAAGAAGTCTTCATCCAGATGGCCTCTTCTATCTTCATCCAGCCGGTGAAGTCCTCATCCATGCAGCAAGAAGTCTTCATCCAGGCAGCCTCTTCAATCTTCATCCAGCCGGTGAAGTCCTCATCCAGGTGGCAAGAAGTCTTTACCCAGACGGCATCTTCTATCTTCATCCATCTGGCACGGAGCGAGTACATCCTGAAAACATCCATGCGGAGCATCTTCTTCATACGGTCGCCACCATACACTGGAACTTCAAAATGTTTTAATCCAAAGTAAAAACAATATTAAAAACAACAACTCATGCTGTTGTGTGCACAAACAGATCATGCAACATGTTTCACGTTAGCACCGTTTCATCAGGCATGGTACTGTCTGCGATAAACTACTATAGTAAGCTAGATGTAGCTATGCCAATCTAGATGGGTATTAAGCCCTCTAGGGATTAGTGTTCCCAATGCAAAAGTCCATCTGGCTTTAGGTTGGAGAAGGCGCTTGCCTCGAATTCCTCCTCTTGGCATAGGTGGGACATGGTTTATAATTGTATATTTCAAGTCCTTTACTGTGTGACCTGCTTGTAAGAAATGGCGGACAACTGGTTAGTCTGTCGTAAACATTGTCGATGGCAGTTCTAATTGATGACCTGTGTTTAGCCATCCTGGTGTGGAGGTAGTCAGTGTTTTTTCTCACGTAAAATAGTCTGCAGATGCAATGCAGTAAATACACCACATGCGTGGTCGTACAAGTCATCCGGTGCTTATGGTAATATTTTCTCCTGTTATGGGGATGTGTAAAGTCCCGGAATGGCAGCGTAGGGTCTGATGTTATAATCTGCCATTTTTTTCTTAATCTTTCTGCTAAGCCCTGCTTATTATGTATATAACTCATAGAAAAAGTTAATCTTGACTGGGAATGTTCCACTTGTTTCTCAGGGGTAGTAACCCCAAGGTCCAATTTCACCTGAGCAAGTTTTTTGTCTGGATATCCCCTTTCCAGGAATCTACTTGTCATTTCATCCAAATGTCTATTAAGTTTGTTTTCTTCCATGTTATTCCTCATTACCCTTTTGTATTGTGAATTGGGTAATGCCCTTTTTAGGGCTGGGGGATGACAACTTGTATAGTGGAGGAGTTAGTTTCTGTCAGCTGTCTTTCTAAATAACGTGGAATGCAGTCTGTCTTGTCCCTTATAAAGATGAAGATGTGGGAAATCTATGGTGGAGTTGCTGAAATTCATCTTGAACTTGATGGCTGGAGAAACCAGATTCAATTGTTCAAACCATAGTTGTAATCCTGCTTCTGTGCCATGCCAGATTATTATCAAGTCATCAATGTAGCGCTTGAATAGTTTGATTTTCTGGTAATAGAAAAGTTCAGTATCCTGTGTCTCAAACTCCACCATGAACAAGTTGGCATAGGATGGGACCACATTGGACACATCACCGTCCCTGTAAACTCAACTGGAGATAAAGCTGTTTCTCAAATTTAAAGTAGTTAGTGGTCAGACAGAATTCCAACACAGTTATAAGTACTTCAGTTGGTGGTCCCACATAAGGATTCCTCTGTAACTGCCGCTCAACTGCTCTAAGTCCCTGTTGGTGGGGGATAGCAGTATAAAGACTTGTGACGTCTAATGTAACCAAGATGTCCTCATCCTCCAATGGTTCCATAGCTCTCAGAATGTTAACGAGCATATTGGAGTCTAGTAGAAAAGAGTCCATTCGTACCAGTGGTTGCAGGTGTACATCTACAAACTTGGCTATTGGTTGGTGGAGGGACTAGATGGCCAATACTATCAGTGGGTCTGGATGCCGGTGCATTCTTTTTTGGATTTTTGGTTCAGTGAAGAAGTCCGGAATTCTAGGATATGGTACTTTTAGATATCCCAGTTCAATCCAGATTGGAAGGTCTGTTCCAGATAGTTATCAATCTTTTCTTTAAAGACCCTTGATGGGTCCCTCAGTAGCACTCGTTAGATTTCTGGGTCCTGAAGTTGATGCAAGGCCTCCTCCCTGTAGTCTTTATAGTTCTGGAGGACTATGGCCCCTCCTTTATCAGCTTCACGAACGATGATAGCAGGATCTTGTGCCAAAGTTGTAATTGCCTGTCGTTCCTCCTTGGTAAGGTTATTGAACCCCTGGGTATTCGGTTGTTTAATTTTATTTTCCATGTCCTGTTGTGTGAGTCTGTGATAGGTATGAATGCTGGCATTATTGCTTAGTGGGTCAAAGGTCAATTTTTTTGCAAAGATAGCAGAGCCTTGTGTTTGTTCCTCTGATTTCCCAAAATATTCCTTGAGTTTGAGTTGTCTTTGGAGTTTTTGGAGTTCGATAAAGAGTCCAAAGGCATCAGAGCTGCATGTAGGTATGAATGTCAGACCTTTGTTCAAAACCCTATTTTCAGTAGAAGTCAGTATTCTATAACTAAGGTTGACTACGATATTCAATTCCGGACATTTGGGGGCCTTGGGGGTTTGTATTTTGTAGCTGCCCTTCTGGGATGGGGTCTTTGCCTCCCCATTTTTTGAATGGGTAGTGACCCCAATGTTGGTTGCTGGTTCTGTACTGGTTGGTAGATTAGGGGGTTCCACTTCAGAACTGGAGCCTGAGGTGCCCACAGTTTGTAGATTAGCTGGCTTTCTATATCTTAATCTCCTAAAGCGAGCTGGAAACTCTTTGGCGATCCTGTTGTGACAACTTCCATATATATATATATATATATATATATATATATATACATCTGTCCCTATAGTCGTTTGTTATTGCTTCAAGTTTCTTGTTCTTGAATTGCATTAATTCAACCTTATATTGGTGCAACTGCAATTGTAGCCTATCCATCCAATTCTCCTGTTTGTCTTGTTGTATGGTCAAGTTTAGTTGCTCAAACTGTTTAATCTCAGTTTGGATCTGTTGTAATTGCACATGCACTTCCTGGATTACCAGTAAAATAAGATATTTTTGTATTTATAATACTGGGTGGCACCCGCATACTTTTCAAGTGGAACAAAGAGAGCTGGTACATTGGAACTATATATATATATATATATATATATATATATATATATATATATAAATATTGGGTTAACTGTTTTCTGCACAACACAATCAAATAAAAAAATATTAACTACAGCACAAATAAATATAGATGCAAAGACAGCCAATAATAAAAAAACAACCCATATTATTACAGTGTGTGATTAATAGCATTACACTTTCTTGTATAGAAACTATTAATAGAACAATATACCACATAACATGCATTTAATAGTATTTGAAAGTATTAAACAAAAAAGTGAAATGTAGTTACTAAATAAGGAAGTTTCTTTTAAATTTATCTCAAATTTGCTAACATTTTGAGACATGTTGTACAATACAGTTTCTGAGCTCAAAAAATTAATATATCATTCAGAAATGTTCCTCTGTCGATACCATTGTAAATATAAATGAATGTAATTGGAACATTACCAGTTTATCACTTGTATAAGATTACTCCACATTTGTGGCAATGCGTTTAAACTAAAATCTCACATCAGCTTTTGTATAAAATGTACCACAGCAAATCTGATCCTTCATGTAATTCAATTTCAACATCAAGACTCATTGTCACACATAGAAAATAGAAAAGCAATAGCTTCAGATTATGTGCTTGGCTTTGTAAAAAATGTTTTATCTCTGACAGCATGTCATTGGCACAGAAATATGTAACATTAAATGGAAAGCTTGATTGTCATGATAAAAACAATAGCCTCAAATTACTCAATTTTTAAGGAAATCCCACCTATACATACAATTGATGAGGAACCATAAGTCATGAAACTCAGCTGACAATCATTTTCTTTAAATACACTACTCATGTTTGCTTATACCAAATCATATCATACATTTTTTGATTACTTTTTGATATGTAGCTTATTATTTTTATTTCTGTTTTGAAGCTAATTTAAGTTAATAATATTCCATTTCACAAAAAAATATTATTTTCATTATGCTCTGCATAAGTCTGCAATAGTTATCCCTTTTGTCAAGGAAGTGTGTGAAAATGAATTTGTGGATGGAATAGTGTTTAAAGGGACATGAAACCCCAAAAATGTATTTCATGATTCAAATAGGCCTAGATTTAGAGTTTGGCGGTAGCCGTCAAAACCAGCGTTAGAGGCTCCTAACGCTGGTTTTAGGCTACCGCCGGTATTTGGAGTCAGTCAGGAAAGGGTCTAACGCTCACTTTGCAGCCGCGACTTTTCCATACCGCAGATCCCCTTACGTCAATTGCGTATCCTATCTTTTCAATGGGATCTTTCTAACTCCGGTATTTAGAGTCGTGGCTGAAGTGAGCGTTAGAAATCTAAGGACAAAACTCCAGCCTCAGAAAAAAGTCAGTAGTTAAGAGCTTTCTGGGCTAACGCCGGTTTATAAAGCTCTTAACTACTGTGCTCTAAAGTACACTAACACCCATAAACTACCTATGCACCCCTAAACCGAGGTCCCCCCACATCGCCGCCACTCGATTACATTTTTTTAACCCCTAATCTGCCGACCGCCACCTACGTTATACTTATGTACCCCTAATCTGCTGCCCCTAACACCGCCGACCCCTATATTATATTTATTAACCCCTAACCTGCCCCCCACAACGTTGCCGCCAGCTACCTACAATAATTAACCCCTAATCTGCCGACCGCAAAGCGCCGCCACCTACATTATAGCTATGTACCCCTAATCTGCTGCCCCTAACACCGCCGACCCCTATATTATATTTATTAACCCCTAATCTGCCCCCTCAACGTCGCCTCCACCTGCCTACACTTATTAACCCCTAATCTGCCGAGCGGATCTCACCGCTACTATAATAAAGTTATTAACCCCTAATCCGCCTCACTCCCGCCTCAATAACCCTATAATAAATAGTATTAACCCCTAATCTGCCCTCCCTAACATCGCCGACACCTAACTTCAATTATTAACCCCTAATCTGCCGACCGAATCTCGCCGCTACTGTAATAAATGGATTAACCCCTAAAGCTAAGTCTAACCCTAACACTAACACCCCCCTAAGTTAAATATAATTTAAATCTAACAAAATAAATTAACTCTTATTAAATAAATTATTCCTATTTAAAGCTAAATACTTACCTGTAAAATAAACCCTAATATAGCTACAATATAAATTATAATTATATTATAGCTATTTTAGGATAAATATTTATTTTACAGGCAACTTTGTAATTATTTTAACCAGGTACAATAGCTATTAAATAGTTAATAACTATTTAATAGTTACCTAGTTAAAATAATTACAAAATTTCATGTAAAATAAATCCTAACCTAAGTTACAATTAAACCTAACACTACACTATCAATAAATTAATTAAATAAAATACCTACAATTACCTACAATTAAACCTAACACTACACTATCGATAAATTAATTAAATACAATACCTACAATTATCTACAATTAAATCTAACACTACACTATCAATAAATTAATTAAATACAATTCCTACAAATAAATACAATGAAATAAACTAACTAAAGTACAAAAAATAAAAAAGAACTAAGTTACAAAAAATAAAAAAATATTTACAAACATTAGAAAAATATTACAATTTTAAACTAATTACACCTACTCTAAGCCCCCTAATAAAATAACAAAGTCCCCCAAAATAAAAAAATGCCCTACCCTATTCTAAATTAAAAAAGTTCAAAGCTCTTTTACCTTACCAGCCCTGAACAGGGCCCTTTGCGGGGCATGCCCCAAAGAATTCAGCTCTTTTGCCGGTAAAAAAAACACATACAATACCCCCCCCAACATTACAACCCACCACCCACATACCCCTTATCTAACCCAAACCCCCCTTAAATAAACCTAACACTAAGCCCCTGAAGATCTTCCTACCTTATCTTCACCATACCAGGTTCACCGATCGGTCCTCGGAAGTCTTGATCCAAGCCTTGGAAGTGTTGATCCAAGCCCAAGCGGGGGGCTGAAGAGTGACGTCCATCCTCTGGCTGAAGTCTGGATCCAAGCGGCGACTGAAGAAATCCATCATCGGGCTGAAGTCGGAAGTCCATCATCGGGATGAAGTCTTCTATCAAGCAACATCTTCAATCTTCTTTCTTCAGGAGCCATCATCTTCCAGCCGACGCGGAACATGCTCTTCTCCCGACGCCTACTCGCCGAATGACGGTTCCTTTAAATGACGTCATCCAAGATGGCATCCGTCGAATTCCGATTGGCTGATAGGATTCTATCAGCCAATAGGAATTAAGGTAGGAAAATTCTGATTGGCTGATGGAATCAGCCAATCAGATTGAAGTTCAATCCGATTGGCTGATCCGATCAGCCAATCAGATTGAGCTCGCATTCTATTGGCTGTTCCGATCAGCCAATAGAATGCGAGCTGAATCTGATTGGCTGATTCCATCTTCCTTTTAAACAACTTTCTAATTTGCTTCCCTTATCTAATTTGTTTAATTCTCTTTGTATCATTTGTTGAAAGAGCAGCAATGCACTACTGGTTTCTAACTGAACACAAGGGTGAGCCAATGACAATCGGTTTATATATGCAGCCACCAATTAGCAGGGAGAACCTAGGTTCTTTGCTGCTCCTGAGCTTTCCTAGATAAACCTTTCAGCAAAGGATAACAAAAGAAGGAAGCAAATGAAATAATAGAAGTAAATTGGAAAGTTGTTTAAAATTGCATAATCTGAATCATGAAAGAAAATTTTTGGTTTCGTGTCCCTTTGAGTAGGATGAATTAGTATAGAGGGATGAGATGCTGGCATTTGGGATATGTAGAAAATGCATCAGCTATATGTCCCATTGTATTTAGAAAGTCCACATCAATAACTGACTAAGTAAATGTGATGCCCATGGCTTGAGATTGCTTCCATAGAGAGTGTGGAAAAGGAACCATTTTACATAAAAGCAATCGGTTTCAATATCCCTTTAAAGGGACACAGGTCAAATTAAACTTTAATGATTCTGATAGAGCAGCAATTTTAAACAACTTTCCAATGTACTCCCATTAACAAAATGTGCACAGTCTTTTTATATTTTAACTGTTTGAGTCGCTAGCTCCTACTGAGCATGTGCAAGAATTCGCAGAATATATATGTATATGCATTTGTGATTGGCTGATGTCTGTCACATGGTAAAGGGGGAGTAGAAATATACATCATTTGTCAGAAAAAAAATCGAATACTCATTTGAAGTTCAGACTAATGGGCATATTTATCAAGCTTCGTATGGAGCTGGATGCCCGTGTTTCTAAAGACAGCTGCTCCATAACCTGTCTGCCTGCTCTGAGGTTGCGGACAGAAATCAACCCAATTGAATCAATATGGATTGATTGACACCCCCTGCTAGTGGCCAGATTGGGAGCGAATCTGCAGGGGGCAGCATTGCACCAGCTGGTGCAATCATAAATGCCAACAGCGTATGCTGTCGGCAATTATGGATGTACGGCGGACATGATACGCTACATCGTATCATGTCCATCCGCACTTTAATAAATATACCCCTAAGTGCTATTGCATTGTCTTTTTATCATGCATTTGTTGATTATGCATTTACTAGTTCTTTAAGGAATGGATGGAGCAGGCAGGCAGAAAAGAGGGCTGCTTGCTGAAAAGTTTGTCTAGTTGCATAGATAAGGCAGCAAAAGTTTAGCTCAAAATATTTTATATTAGACATTTTTATTCACATTTACGGGCTGTTTCTAAATAATTCACCGGTCTATAGGTGGTTTTCCACGCCGACACTTGCAGGGGCAGCCCTCATGGAATTCTATTAAAAAGAGGCTGTCACTGCAGGTGGTAAGATGTCTCCAATATAAATAATGAGAGCTCTCTACTATGTACAATTTCGCAATGGAAGACGAAGTCCGGTAAGAACTCGGTGTATGTTTAAACTTCAATATTTTTATTATTATTATTATCAGTTATTTGTAGAGTGCCAACAGATACAGCAGTGCTAATTACAACTAGTAAAAATCAAATTACGCTGTTTTCAGTTCACTCTACTTTAAAATTGCTGTTATTTTTTAATGCATAGGCTTTCCTTTCAGAATAATTAGTGTTTTCAGTATGTTAATAAAAGCTTGCCACCTTTTAATTTACAAGAAAAAAACAGTGAGATCTGTAGCATAAAAATGTTTAGAAAATTACACTGGGATTTGAGAGCCAATTTCATATATACCCATGGAATGCCCACGTTCAGCCCATTTTATTAAAAAATAACAATTTTCTTATAAAATGGATTCTGTGCATATTTAATAAGATTTATCCCTATGTAATTTACATACAAATTTTATGTTTTTCATAAAGTACAATTTTTGGCGAACAATTTTGTTACGTTTTATGATGAACTTTACCAATACTGGGCTAGATTACAAGTGGAGCAGTATTTAACGCTTCCACTTGTGCATTAACTCAGCTAGAAGTAAGCTTTTTTGCATGAGTCGAGTACAAGTAAAACGTTTTCGCTCACGTGCTAACAGGTGTAAAAAGCAGAAACATAATCTTTATAAAGATGCCCTAATTGCTTGGAGGCTAGTGCATAAACATCTGAAACATACATATCCATTTCCTAGATATATTCCATTAGTTTTTAACATTGACTTCCCAGCTGGTATGGGTGCAAGCCCTTTTCATTTTTGGAAAAGGAAAGGATTAAGAGTCATTGGGGACTGTTTAGACTCTTTAAATAAGAGGATTCAGACCTTTCAAGACTTGCAAATTAGATTTGAATTATCTAGGGCCCATTTTTATGCTTATTTACAAGTACAACATTATATTATGAACCTAATAAAAAATGATACCTTATTTTGGGATATTTTGGGTTTTAATCAATCACAAATTGATTTTGAAAAGGGATCTTTCTCTATTACGGGCTTTTACAAGAGTTTGACTCATGTAAGCAATATAGAAGTGATGAACGCATTAGTGGATAAGTGGAGCTTGGATGTTGCAGAGAACCTAACTTCTGTACAAATTGGAGATAGTCTAAAGATAGTTAAAAAAGGAACACTTTCTATACCCCTTAGGGAATCACAAATGAGGATGCTACACCGTGATTATATAATTCCCACGTAGCATGGCAAATGGAAACAGGACTGTATTAATAGATGCAATAAATGTTTTTGGGAAAATGCAGACTTTATACATCATTTCTATTCATGACCAAAGGTTAAATAGTTCTGGTGTAAAGTGCAATATTGGATTAAATAAAAGCTTAAGATCGATATTCAATTGGGAGTGTTGCAGATATGTCTATTCCAATGGGATAATAAACCTATGAGACGGCAAAAACTGGTGGTAGTAATTATTCTCCTGGCACGGAAATGTATACTAGATCAGTGGATTATCAAGATTGCTCCAACAATTCCCCAATTAAAAAATAAAATTATGAGACAGCTCTGGATAGAACAGTGAGACACTAAGATAGACCAGCTAAATAGACTGAAGGGCTTCCTCAATAAGTGGCAGATATATATTAAGATGCTTGACAATGAGGTGCAAAAACAAATATTAAGACCCTTTGTGCTCTCAGAATTAGTATTAGAAGATAGGCTTCGGGGAGAATGGAGTTGTTTGGATGATAGTAGCAGTGAACCTTTGGATTCTGAGATTTGGGATGGAGAGAGGAGGGAATAGTAGAATGTTTTTTTTTTTTTTTTTTTTTTTATTATTCGCCATCCCAACTCCACCGGTAGATAGAGAAAGTTGATTAAGATCAGGTGATAATTGGCAAGTTTGAATATGGAGAAAATGGAAAAGTAATAAGAGGTGTTACAGAATGTAATCTATACGTTAAAGCAACTAATGTAAAGATTATTATGGAGATGTAAAATATTTTACTTTTGATCTTATGATAGTTGCAATTAATTTTTGTTGTATTTCCTAACTTTGACTACAAATTTGTTGAATATGAGATGGTAACTTTTGGAATGTGTAAAACACCTCTTTGTTAAATAAAAAAAAAAAAAAAGAAGAAGAAAAAAAAAAAGCAGAACATATATTATTGCACACGCTATAAAGTATTCTACTAGAGAAGTCAATGGAGCAAAAAAAGTGAATAATAAAACAACCTAACACCCGATGCACGTGTAACCCGATCGCATAGGGCGCCATGTACTAAGGCGTAAATTTTTTCGCACAGACCGTATCGAAATAACCCGCCGGCATTCGCACCATGCGGATGGCACTTCGTTACATGAATGTACTAAAAACCAAGCCGTAAAATTTTGCGTCTATTGTGTGTCGAAGACAATCGGATTATTGATAACTTTGAAGCTTCGTTCGGCGCGAAAGAGCAAAGTTAAGAAGCAGTCTGTGACCTGATTGGTTTAGTTCTTTACCCACGTGACGATCTAGGTGTCATAATCGTCAGACAAGCGGCAACGTCTGGCTGCTGACATGTATAAGAATGTGCATTTTCCCAGAAATCTTAGAATATTGTTTATTTACTTTTCGGTATTCACTTTGACAAGATGGCTTGCTCCGGAGATTCTGCTACTTCTAAGAAGACTCGCAACCCTAACTTCTCGCATCAACAGAATGTTGTACTTGTTGATCTAGTACTCGAATATTATGACAATATTTATGGTAGTCGAGTCAAGCAAACCCCAGGCGCTCGTAAGAAGATTATTTGGGAGAAAATTAGTGACGCAGTGAGTGCTCAAGGACCCACTAAAAAAGATATCGAGTCCTGCAAAAAAAAGGTTCAACGATATCAAGCGTCAAACAAAATCCAAAATTGCCAAAGAAAAGCAATATGCTCGAGGTACTGGAGGCGGACAACCTTATGTCGCAGATTTGACAGACTTTGAAAGAAAAGTTTTACAGAGGCTTGGCACGGAGGTCATTGAGGGCATAACCGATGACTGTGATAGTGATATTCGTGGTAATTATAATTTATAAATTAATATTTATATTGTTTACTTGTCTGCTCCAAAATTGTTTCTCTTACGTTCATGTTTTACAAAATTGGATTCTGTTAACGGAATCTTGATTGTACAATTTCTGGTTTACCGTTCCTTTAAAATAGATTTATGAATTACATTACTTCTCTCTGTATCTATTTTTTTAAAGTTCCAGTGAACGAAAAATAAAGCATTCATGATGGAGCATGAAAAACATTTTCAATTATCTAATATACTCCAATTTTTTTTCCTATTGCTTAATGTATTTTAAAAAATAAGGCCTACATGGCACAGTAAATTGAAACCCAAATGTTTGATTTTGAAAGGGCATGCAATTTTAACCCACCTTTTTTTTGTTTTTTTTCATTATCTAGATTGCTTTATTTTGTATATATTCTTTGTTGAATAACATATATTGATATTGAAATACTCGGTAGCTGCTATTTCTTCAACAAAGGAGAACTAACGAATGAAGCAAATTAGATAATAGTAGTAAATAGTCATTTATTTTTTAATGTATTCTCTATTGGAATCATTTGAGAAAGATGTTTTTAGAGACCTTTTAATTTGTGTATATTAAAGCAAGATACAAATCATAGGTAGAAAATGTTATAATGGGAGTACATTTAACTTTTAATTAGCATTTCATAAATTGCACATAAGCTTTTAATTTTATTGATTGTATTAATTTCAATTTTTATTTACTAACTCCTAGGTGGTTCAGTTAGAGCGTCAACCTCTGCATCTATCCATACCCCATCTACCTCTTCATCAGAGAGACCACGTCCTTCAACTTCTGTAAGGAGCAGTACACCAGATACAGCTGTTGAAAGAAGCTCTGGTATGTATCTTTAAACCACTTATATATACACCTTCTAAATTTTTGTTTATAAATTAGATATTAATGTTTATTTTTAATTTTTACAGCAGATGTTGGACGTCTCTTCAGAGCCATGTTGACCGAATCAGCACCACTTTTCGATGGTAAGTTACTTTTTTAAAGTAAATATAGGATGACAAGACAAATAATTTTGTTAGAAACAAAATTTAACTTTTTAAACTTTGATAGTTATTCAAACTGTAATACTGTGAGATGGATGCATTTTATATGCAAACAGTTGTAGTAAGGAAGGCATTTAATCTTATTGTAAGATTCCAACATGACAGTATAACATGACACTATACATTTCTCTTGTATAGTCACCTCTCTAACCATTAATGTTGGAATAAATTTCGATCTGCATCTTTTTTTTTTTAAATTAATGCTAAATTGTTTGGTTTTTTTTTTTAGATATCGCTGAGGAGGATGATTCATCAAGAGAGGTGATTCTGAATCTTGTTCCAGTTCCAGCACCAGAGGGTAGATCGCCAGAAAGTGGAAGCCTGACTCCTGACCTAACACAGATGGCACAAGATCAGGATTTGGATATACATGAGCCTGTTATAAACCTCCGTAGTGATGAGGAAAATACAAATTCACCACCTGATCATGGAGTTCAAGCACAGGGAATTGAACCATTGGAACAACCACAAGCTATTGTCCAAGAGCAGGCACCTTTGGAAGATGCAGGTCTTAACGAAATGTTAAATCTTGCCAGAGGATATAGAGCAGACAGTAGACAGGTCCAGGAAATTTTGTCTGGACATTTAGAAAGATTTGACACTTATAACCAGCAACGGTTGGAACTGGACCGTGAAATCTTTAACTGGCAAAGAGAAATGGACAGGGAAAGGAACCTACATATAAAGAGGGCCTTGACAATAGCTGAAAACAGCATGAGAATGGCTAAAAACACTATGCAAACTTTGTTAGAATTAATTAGAGATAGACATCAGAGCCAAAAGTCTCCAGATCCAAAAAGACCACGGTTTAATTAGTGCATTGTTATGGACAATTTTAAAGTTATTATTATTGTTTTTTGTTGATGAAGAATATATTGTTATTTGTACATAGTTTTATTAAAGTTTATCCTGTTTTTATTTAATTTTCTTTTTTATTTTTTAAATTTAGTTAAAATCATTTAAAGGTTTAAAATGTATTGTACACACAGACAAATCTAAGTGAAACAATTATAATTTTTATTACATCCAAAATATTAACAAAATTGAATCACAATGGCATTATAAAAAAAAGTGCTCACGGCCAATACAGTATTTTTTTGGGTTTTGAATAAACTTTTTAACATACCAAAATATGACAATTTTAGAGGCCTCAAATAAAAAAAAAACAAAAAAACATTTTTTTTATTTAAAATGCAATCATTGATTATCTGTTTTCCACTACATAAGTATTGTATAGATTCTGAACCTGTGTATTTAAATTCTTTATAGTATCCATTATTTGTTTAATATCTTCACAGACAGAGGATTGAACTTGTGATACAACTGGTACACTGGAATCTAGAGAAGGGACAAAAATTAGAAAATAAATTAAGGATTATGAGAACATGTTTAAAATAAAAACAGATTATTAATAAGCAGGTAACAAAATTGTATTACCATTTTGGTTAGAGGCGGTATTATCCATAGATGTACTTGTCTGTGTAGATTTAGAAACCATAGATATGTCCCAGTCGTTATCAATATCAGAAATATTGGTTGAGTTTTTCTCACTACTTGCATCTGAAATATATATTTAAAAATCGAGGTATATATTTTGGTATTGATTTGACTATAAGCTATAATATAGTAAATCAAAAAATTAATAAACAATTACCTAGTTGAATTGAGGGTGAAGTGAATGACATCCTTTCAGGAGCATTATTTGCTTCATTGTCACTATCTATGAAAGATTAATAAGGAATTCTATATAAAAAATTGTAAGTTGAAAAATGCTAATGGTACAAAATATAAGAAAAATACCTTCTGTAGAAGATATTTGTATTATTCTTGTGAACCTTGTTTTCTTCTTCTTCATCACTCTTTTATTGGTTTCTGTAAATTACACAACAAGCTAATCATGATTAAATTTAACAGTTGTATAACTATAGATATGTAAACCATGGTTCTATTGTACCTTGAGGTGTATGAACGACAGTTAGGCGCCTGACACCTCCTTTCTGTGGGGACAATTGTCTGTCAAGCAAAGACAGTGGCAAGGGTGGGGATCTAGCCTCACTTCTAGGTGTCAAATTTAGAATAGGCCTTACATAACGTGGAGGAGGAGCACCACAAATATTTTCTTTCTTCTTATCTGAAATAGAAAATTTGTACATATGTTTGTTTAAAGTTTCTTAGTTTTAAAATGTGTTATATAATAAAGTTTTCAATTTCCGTGTGTTAGAATGTTTATAGTGTTTGAATTTGTTTTAATTTAGAATGGACATGAAAGTGATATGGTACACCTATTTATTCTTTCAGTTCTCATATTGATGATGAACTTTGCATAGAATTTATAATGTAAAAGAATAACTAAATTCAGTGGTGTAGCGTGGCTTCTCAGCGCCCAGGGCAAGGCAAGAATTGCGCCCCCCTAATCCATTAGCACTGACTGAGTCTCTTCCACCAGTACAGTAGCGATTGGCAAATTTGCTTTGAATATAGGAGACAGCTCAACAACTTAGGAGACAGGTTTTTGTTTTAAAACAAAGCTTTATTTTAACAACAAAAATATATAATATATATATATATATATATATATATATATATATATATATATATATAATTCTAAACTCTACATTAATCCTTAAAAATTAGGATTCAATATGGTTGCAGGCAGGCAGCCATTACTTTATTATATACATTAAGTAAGTAGATTATATAACTTAACAATTAAATTTTTTATGGTTTAATATTTAAACATGGGATTTAATTTTTAAATACATCTGAGCCAGCATGCCAGAGTGTGAGAGTGATCTATGCTGCTTTAAAGTGAAAGCCAGTTATTTTTTAAATTCATTTTTAACCTGGGTAAAACATACAAGATGTAGATCATTTACATCTTGTATGTTTTATTTTACCCAGGTTAAAAATGAATTTGAAATAAAGTAACCAGCTTTCACTTTAAAGCAGCATAGATCACTCTCACACTCTGGCATGCTGGCTGGCTCAGACTCTGGGTCCTTTGGAAGTTGGAATTTGGCTGGCTGGCTCAGAGTGACTCTGGGTCCTTTGGAACTTGGCTGGCTGGCTCTGCGACGTCACCTGGGTAACGGTAGAGGCTAAGCTGCATTTTGCGTGCGTTGCCATTTCCAATCCCTATTCCCCAGGGCCCAGGCAAAAACAGGGGCTATAATAATTTAATTATAATTCTGGCTGGCAGTGGCACTGGTGGTCTGGTTCTGATACGGACCCGGTGATGAGTTTGGTAATTTCTGTTGACACTACTTATCTTATCATTGCGGGCGCGGCGTACTAGTCTGACTCCACTCTGGCT
Source organism: Bombina bombina (assembly GCF_027579735.1). NCBI lineage: Eukaryota > Metazoa > Chordata > Amphibia > Anura > Bombinatoridae > Bombina > Bombina bombina. Next base: position 304,761,855 of record NC_069500.1, on the reverse strand, counting down.
CTGCTGCTCTGACTTCTTCCTCCCTCCTGACATGTGCGCTGGGAGTGGGAGTGGACCGTTCTAACTAGTGGCATAAACACTAGTCTAGCAGCAGGTAACGGTCGGATAGGATTACACTCATAAAATTATGATAATTAAATCATTACACAGCACGTCTTGACTTCAGAGTAGTAGACAGTTCACTTGAGAGACAGAATGGCTGGGCGCAGGCGCCTGTCAGATTTTTTAGCCTCCCTGTAGCGCCGCTTGGAGTGGGACTGTGACTGTCTACTGTCTTGAGATGTTGGGGACTGGGGAGGCTGGGAGCCAAGCATTTTGCGCCCCCCAGAATTTTGCGCCCGGGGCAACCGCCCCTGTGGCCCCCCCCACGCTACGCCACTGACTAAATTATATACCAGTAAGAAACAGTATGGACATGAAAGTGATCACTATGGTACACTGAAACCTAATTATAATTTCAGTTCTCATATTGATGATGAACTTTGCATAGAATTTATAATTTAAAAGAATAACTAAATTATATACCAGTAAGAAACAGTATGGACATGAAAGTGATCACTATGGTACACTGAAACCTAATTATAATTTCAGATCTCATATTGATCTTGAACTTTGCATAGAATTTATAATGTAAAAGAATAACTAAATTATATACCAGTAAGAAACAGTATGGACATGAAAGTGATCACTATGGTACACTGAAACCTAATTATAATTTCAGATCTCATATTGATCTTGAACGTTGCATAGAATTTATAATGTAAAAGAATAACTAAATTATATACCAGTAAGAAACAGTATGGACATGAAAGTGATCACTATGGTACACTGAAACCTAATTATAATTTCAGATCTCATATTGATCTTGAACTTTGCATAGAATTTATAATGTAAAAGAATAACTAAATTATATACCAGTAAGAAACAGTATGGACATGAAAGTGATCACTATGGTACACTGAAACCTAATTATAATTTCAGATCTCATATTGATCTTGAACGTTGCATAGAATTTATAATGTAAAAGAATAACTAAATTATATACCAGTAAGAAACAGTATGGACATGAAAGTGATCACTATGGTACACTGAAACCTAATTATAATTTCAGATCTCATATTGATCTTGAACTTTGCATAGGATTTATAATGTAAAAGAATAACTAAATTATATACCAGTAAGAAACAGTATGGACATGAAAGTGATCACTATGGTACACTGAAACCTAATTATAATTTCAGATCTCATATTGATCTTGAACGTTGCATAGAATTTATAATGTGAAAGAATAACTAAATTATATACCAGTAAGAAACAGTATGGACATGAAAGTGATCACTATGGTACACTGAAACCTAATTATAATTTCAGATCTCATATTGATCTTGAACTTTGCATAGAATTTATAATGTAAAAGAATAACTAAATTATATACCAGTAAGAAACAGTATGGACATGAAAGTGATCACTATGGTACACTGAAACCTAATTATAATTTCAGTTCTCATATTGATGATGAACTTTGCATAGAATTTATAATTTAAAAGAATAACAATTTTATAAACTTACATGTCCTTAAAAGGCTCCTAATAGATTGGTAATATAGTGGTTCTCTACGTTTAACATCACTGTATCTTCTCAAACACTGACGCCTGGTCCTTTTAATTTTTAATACACGATACATTCTGGGTATCATTTCATAAATAGTTGTGACCCTTTCATCTTGAATGACCCCCCGGACACCCCTAAGCATTTGGGAAAATATCTATCTATTACATACACTAAAATTATCATTTCCCCAGATGTGAAAGGTGCAATTCTCTTCATCCTCCCTGGTCCCATAGCAACTTTCTAGATGGGTGTGTCAAATCCCAAAATGCTCTCAATATCGCGTTATTTACTGTCTCTATGCAACATTATTGTATATTTGCTAAATTGTTAGAATTCTTTGGATACAATTATAAAAAAGTTGTATTATTTATTGCCATTCTCAAATAATGATAAATGTAAATGAAGTTTGATGTATATATTGTATTGTGTAATATAGTTATCAATAGTGTAGTGTAGGTTTTTTTGTTATGTAGGACAGTCATATAATTATAGATCTTTATGATTATTTGGTTTATATAGTTATTGTGCAATATGTTGGTTTTAAGTAAAAATTAAAGTTTTATTAAAAAACAATATCCAATGTCACCGTTTATTATAATTTGTTAACTTATAAAAATAAAAACAAATAAAAAATCACACAAGTATATGATGAAAAAAAAAAGATTTTATTCAGAAAGTGAAAATTTAGTTTTAGTTTATAGAATTTATAATTTAAAAGAATAACTAAATTATATACCAGTAAGAAACAGTATGGACATGAAAATGATCACTATGGTACACTGAAACCTAATTATAATTTCAGATCTCATATCGATCTTGAACTTTGCATAGAATTTATAATGTAAAAGAATAACTAAATTATATACCAGTAAGAAACAGTATGGACATGAAAGTGATCACTATGGTACACTGAAACCTAATTATAATTTCAGATCTCATATTGATCTTGAACGTTGCATAGAATTTATAATGTAAAAGAATAACTAAATTATATACCAGTAAGAAACAGTATGGACATGAAAGTCGCCAGATCCAAAAAGACCACGGTTTAATTAGTGCATTGTTATGGACAATTTTAAAGTTATTATTATTGTTTTTTGTTGATGAAGAATATATTGTTATTTGTACATAGTTTTATTAAAGTTTATCCTGTTTTTATTTAATTTTCTTTTTTATTTTTTAAATTTAGTTAAAATCATTTAAAGGTTTAAAATGTATTGTACACACAGACAAATCTAAGTGAAACAATTATAATTTTTATTACATCCAAAATATTAACAAAATTGAATCACAATGGCATTATAAAAAAAAGTGCTCACGGCCAATACAGTATTTTTTTGGGGTTTTGAATAAACTTTTTAACATACCAAAATATGACAATTTTAGAGGCCTCAAATAAAAAAAAAACAAAAAAACATTTTTTTTATTTAAAATGCAATCATTGATTATCTGTTTTCCACTACATAAGTATTGTATAGATTCTGAACCTGTGTATTTAAATTCTTTATAGTATCCATTATTTGTTTAATATCTTCACAGACAGAGGATTGAACTTGTGATGCAACTGGTACACTGGAATCTAGAGAAGGGACAAAAATTAGAAAATAAATTAAGGATTATGAGAACATGTTTAAAATAAAAACAGATTATTAATAAGCAGGTAACAAAATTGTATTACCATTTTGGTTAGAGGCGGTATTATCCATAGATGTACTTGTCTGTGTAGATTTAGAAACCATAGATATGTCCCAGTCGTTGTCAATATCAGAAATATTGGTTGAGTTTTTCTCACTACTTGCATCTGAAATATATATAAAAATCGAGGTATATATTTTGGTATTGATTTGACTATAAGCTATAATATAGTAAATTAAAAAATTAATAAACAATTACCTAGTTGAATTGAGGGTGAAGTGAATGACATCCTTTCAGGAGCATTATTTGCTTCATTGTCACTATCTATGAAAGATTAATAAGGAATTCTATATAAAAAATTGTAAGTTGAAAAATGCTAATGGTACAAAATATAAGAAAAATACCTTCTGTAGAAGATATTTGTATTATTCTTGTGAACCTTGTTTTCTTCTTTTTCATCACTCTTTTATTGGTTTCTGTAAATTACACAACAAGCTAATCATGATTAAATTTAACAGTTGTATAACTATAGATATGTAAACCATGGTTCTATTGTACCTTGAGGTGTATGAACGACAGTTAGGCGCCTGACACCTCCTTTCTGTGGGGACAATTGTCTGTCAAGCAAAGACAGTGGCAAGGGTGGGGATCTAGCCTCACTTCTAGGTGTCAAATTTAGAATAGGCCTTACATAACGTGGAGGAGGAGCACCACAAATATTTTCTTTCTTCTTATCTGAAATAGAAAATTTGTACATATGTTTGTTTAAAGTTTCTTAGTTTTAAAATGTGTTATATAATAAAGTTTTCAATTTCCGTGTGTTAGAATGTTTATAGTGTTTAAATTTGTTTTAATTTAGAATGGACATGAAAGTGATATGGTACACCTATTTATTCTTTCAGTTCTCATATTGATGATGAACTTTGCATAGAATTTATAATGTAAAAGAATAACTAAATTATATACCAGTAAGAAACAGTATGGACATGAAAGTGATCACTATGGTACACTGAAACCTAATTATAATTTCAGTTCTCATATTGATGATGAACTTTGCATAGAATTTATAATTTAAAAGAATAACTAAATTATATACCAGTAAGAAACAGTATGGACATGAAAGTGATCACTATGGTACACTGAAACCTAATTATATACCAGTAAGAAACAGTATGGACATGAAAGTGATCACTATGGTACACTGAAAACTAATTATAATTTCAGATCTCATATTGATCTTAAACTTTGCATAGAATTTATAATGTAAAAGAATAACTAAATTATATACCAGTAAGAAACAGTATGGACATGAAAGTGATCACTATGGTACACTGAAACCTAATTATAATTTCAGATCTCATATTGATCTTGAACGTTGCATAGAATTTATAATGTAAAAGAATAACTAAATTATATACCAGTAAGAAACAGTATGGACATGAAAGTGATCACTATGGTACACTGAAACCTAATTATAATTTCAGATCTCATATTGATCTTGAACTTTGCATAGAATTTATAATGTAAAAGAATAACTAAATTATATACCAGTAAGAAACAGTATGGACATGAAAGTGATCACTATGGTACACTGAAACCTAATTATAATTTCAGATCTCATATTGATCTTGAACGTTGCATAGAATTTATAATGTAAAAGAATAACTAAATTATATACCAGTAAGAAACAGTATGGACATGAAAGTGATCACTATGGTACACTGAAACCTAATTATAATTTCAGTTCTCATATTGATGATGAACTTTGCATAGAATTTATAATTTAAAAGAATAACAATTTTATAAACTTACATGTCCTTAAAAGGCTCCTAATAGATTGGTAATATAGTGGTTCTCTACGTTTAACATCACTGTATCGTCTCAAACATTGACGCCTGGTCCTTTTAATTTTTGATACACGATACATTCTGGGTATCATTTCATAAATAGTTTTGACCCTTTCATCTTGAATGACCCCCCGGACACCCCTAAGCATTTGGGAAAATATCTATCTGTTACATACACTAGAATTATCATTTCCCCAGATGTGAAAGGTGCAATTCTCTTCATCCTCCCTGGTCCCATAGCAACTTTCTAGATGGGTGTGTCAAATCCCAAAATGCTCTCAATATCGCGTTATTTACTGTCTCTATGCAACATTATTGTATATTTGCTAAATTGTTAGAATTCTTTGGATACAATTATAAAAAAGTTGTATTATTTATTGCCATTCTCAAATAATGATAAATGTAAATGAAGTTTGATGTATATATTTTATTGTGTAATATAGTTATCAATAGTGTAGTGTAGGTTTTTTTGTTATGTAGGACAGTCATATAATTATAGATCTTTATGATTATTTGGTTTATATAGTTATTGTGCAATATGTTGGTTTTAAGTAAAAATTAAAGTTTTATTAAAAAACAATATCCAATGTCACCGTTTATTATAATTTGTTAACTTATAAAAATAAAAACAAATAAAAAATCACACAAGTATATGATGAAAAAAAAAAAGATTTTATTCAGAAAGTGAAAATTTAGTTTTACTTTATAGAATTTATAATTTAAAAGAATAACTAAATTATATACCAGTAAGAAACAGTATGGACATGAAAGTGATCACTATGGTACACTGAAACCTAATTATAATTTCAGATCTCATATTGATCTTGAACTTTGCATAGAATTTATAATGTAAAAGAATAACTAAATTATATACCAGTAAGAAACAGTATGGACATGAAAGTGATCACTATGGTACACTGAAACCTAATTATAATTTCAGATCTCATATTGATCTTGAACGTTGCATAGAATTTATAATGTAAAAGAATAACTAAATTATATACCAGTATGAAACAGTATGGACATGACAGTGATCACTATGGTACACTGAAACCTAATTATAATTTCAGATCTCATATTGATCTTGAACTTTGCATAGAATTTATAATGTAAGAGAATAACTAAATTATATACCAGTAAGAAACAGTATGGACATGAAAGTGATCACTATGGTACACTGAAACCTAATTATAATTTCAGATCTCATATTGATCTTGAACTTTGCATAGAATTTATAATGTAAAAGAATAACTAAATTATATACCAGTAAGAAACAGTATGGACATGAAAGTGATCACTATGGTACACTGAAACCTAATTATAATTTCAGATCTCATATTGATCTTGAACGTTGCATAGAATTTATAATGTAAAAGAATAACTAAATTATATACCAGTAAGAAACAGTATGGACATGAAAGTGATCACTATGGTACACTGAAACCTAATTATAATTTCAGATCTCATATTGATCTTGAACTTTGCATAGAATTTATAATGTAAAAGAATAACTAAATTATATACCAGTAAGAAACAGTATGGACATGAAAGTGATCACTATGGTACACTGAAACCTAATTATAATTTCAGTTCTCATATTGATGATGAACTTTGCATAGAATTTATAATTTAAAAGAATAACAATTTTATAAACTTACATGTCCTTAAAAGGCTCCTAATAGATTGGTAATATAGTGGTTCTCTACGTTTAACATCACTGTATCGTCTCAAACATTGACGCCTGGTCCTTTTAATTTTTGATACACGATACATTCTGGGTATCATTTCATAAATAGTTTTGACCCTTTCATCTTGAATGACCCCCCGGACACCCCTAAGCGTTTGGGAAAATATCTATCTATTACATACACTAGAATTATCATTTCCCCAGATGTGAAAGGTGCAATTCTCTTCATCCTCCCTGGTCCCATAGCAACTTTCTAGATGGGTGTGTCAAATCCCAAAATGCTCTCAATATCGCGTTATTTACTGTCTCTATGCAACATTATTGTATATTTGCTAAATTGTTAGAATTCTTTGGATACAATTATAAAAAAGTTGTATTATTTATTGCCATTCTCAAATAATGATAAATGTAAATGAAGTTTGATGTATATATTTTATTGTGTAATATAGTTATCAATAGTGTAGTGTAGCTTTTTTTGTTATGTAGGACAGTCATATAATTATAGATCTTTATGATTATTTGGTTTATATAGTTATTGTGCAATATTTTGGTTTTAAGTAAAAATTAAAGTTTTATTAAAAAACAATATCCAATGTCACCGTTTATTATAATTTGTTAACTTATAAAAATAAAAACAAATAAAAAATCACACAAGTATATGATGAAAAAAAAAAGATTTTATTCAGAAAGTGAAAATTTAGTTTTAGTTTATAGAATTTATAATTTAAAAGAATAACTAAATTATATACCAGTAAGAAACAGTATGGACATGAAAATGATCACTATGGTACACTGAAACCTAATTATAATTTCAGATCTCATATTGATCTTGAACGTTGCATAGAATTTATAATGTAAAAGAATAACTAAATTATATACCAGTAAGAAACAGTATGGACATGAAAGTGATCACTATGGTACACTGAAACCTAATTATAATTTCAGTTCTCATATTGATGATGAACTTTGCATAGAATTTATAATTTAAAAGAATAACTAAATTATATACCAGTAAGAAACAGTATGGACATGAAAGTGATCACTATGGTACACTGAAACCTAATTATAATTTCAGATCTCATATTGATCTTGAACTTTGCATAGAATTTATAATGTAAAAGAATAACTAAATTATATACCAGTAAGAAACAGTATGGACATGAAAGTGATCACTATGGTACACTGAAACCTAATTATAATTTCAGATCTCATATTGATCTTGAACGTTGCATAGAATTTATAATGTAAAAGAATAACTAAATTATATACCAGTAAGAAACAGTATGGACATGAAAGTGATCACTATGGTACACTGAAACCTAATTATAATTTCAGATCTCATATTGATCTTGAACTTTGCATAGAATTTATAATGTAAAAGAATAACTAAATTATATACCAGTAAGAAACAGTATGGACATGAAAGTGATCACTATGGTACACTGAAACCTAATTATAATTTCAGATCTCATATTGATCTTGAACGTTGCATAGAATTTATAATGTAAAAGAATAACTAAATTATATACCAGTAAGAAACAGTATGGACATGAAAGTGATCACTATGGTACACTGAAACCTAATTATAATTTCAGATCTCATATTGATCTTGAACTTTGCATAGGATTTATAATGTAAAAGAATAACTAAATTATATACCAGTAAGAAACAGTATGGACATGAAAGTGATCACTATGGTACACTGAAACCTAATTATAATTTCAGATCTCATATTGATCTTGAACGTTGCATAGAATTTATAATGTGAAAGAATAACTAAATTATATACCAGTAAGAAACAGTATGGACATGAAAGTGATCACTATGGTACACTGAAACCTAATTATAATTTCAGATCTCATATTGATCTTGAACTTTGCATAGAATTTATAATGTAAAAGAATAACTAAATTATATACCAGTAAGAAACAGTATGGACATGAAAGTGATCACTATGGTACACTGAAACCTAATTATAATTTCAGTTCTCATATTGATGATGAACTTTGCATAGAATTTATAATTTAAAAGAATAACAATTTTATAAACTTACATGTCCTTAAAAGGCTCCTAATAGATTGGTAATATAGTGGTTCTCTACGTTTAACATCACTGTATCTTCTCAAACACTGACGCCTGGTCCTTTTAATTTTTAATACACGATACATTCTGGGTATCATTTCATAAATAGTTGTGACCCTTTCATCTTGAATGACCCCCCGGACACCCCTAAGCATTTGGGAAAATATCTATCTATTACATACACTAAAATTATCATTTCCCCAGATGTGAAAGGTGCAATTCTCTTCATCCTCCCTGGTCCCATAGCAACTTTCTAGATGGGTGTGTCAAATCCCAAAATGCTCTCAATATCGCGTTATTTACTGTCTCTATGCAACATTATTGTATATTTGCTAAATTGTTAGAATTCTTTGGATACAATTATAAAAAAGTTGTATTATTTATTGCCATTCTCAAATAATGATAAATGTAAATGAAGTTTGATGTATATATTGTATTGTGTAATATAGTTATCAATAGTGTAGTGTAGGTTTTTTTGTTATGTAGGACAGTCATATAATTATAGATCTTTATGATTATTTGGTTTATATAGTTATTGTGCAATATGTTGGTTTTAAGTAAAAATTAAAGTTTTATTAAAAAACAATATCCAATGTCACCGTTTATTATAATTTGTTAACTTATAAAAATAAAAACAAATAAAAAATCACACAAGTATATGATGAAAAAAAAAAGATTTTATTCAGAAAGTGAAAATTTAGTTTTAGTTTATAGAATTTATAATTTAAAAGAATAACTAAATTATATACCAGTAAGAAACAGTATGGACATGAAAATGATCACTATGGTACACTGAAACCTAATTATAATTTCAGATCTCATATTGATCTTGAACTTTGCATAGAATTTATAATGTAAAAGAATAACTAAATTATATACCAGTAAGAAACAGTATGGACATGAAAGTGATCACTATGGTACACTGAAACCTAATTATAATTTCAGATCTCATATTGATCTTGAACGTTGCATAGAATTTATAATGTAAAAGAATAACTAAATTATATACCAGTAAGAAACAGTATGGACATGAAAGTCGCCAGATCCAAAAAGACCACGGTTTAATTAGTGCATTGTTATGGACAATTTTAAAGTTATTATTATTGTTTTTTGTTGATGAAGAATATATTGTTATTTGTACATAGTTTTATTAAAGTTTATCCTGTTTTTATTTAATTTTCTTTTTTATTTTTTAAATTTAGTTAAAATCATTTAAAGGTTTAAAATGTATTGTACACACAGACAAATCTAAGTGAAACAATTATAATTTTTATTACATCCAAAATATTAACAAAATTGAATCACAATGGCATTATAAAAAAAAGTGCTCACGGCCAATACAGTATTTTTTGGGGTTTTGAATAAACTTTTTAACATACCAAAATATGACAATTTTAGAGGCCTCAAATAAAAAAAAAACAAAAAAACATTTTTTTTATTTAAAATGCAATCATTGATTATCTGTTTTCCACTACATAAGTATTGTATAGATTCTGAACCTGTGTATTTAAATTCTTTATAGTATCCATTATTTGTTTAATATCTTCACAGACAGAGGATTGAACTTGTGATGCAACTGGTACACTGGAATCTAGAGAAGGGACAAAAATTAGAAAATAAATTAAGGATTATGAGAACATGTTTAAAATAAAAACAGATTATTAATAAGCAGGTAACAAAATTGTATTACCATTTTGGTTAGAGGCGGTATTATCCATAGATGTACTTGTCTGTGTAGATTTAGAAACCATAGATATGTCCCAGTCCGTTGTCAATATCAGAAATATTGGTTGAGTTTTTCTCACTACTTGCATCTGAAATATATATAAAAATCGAGGTATATATTTTGGTATTGATTTGACTATAAGCTATAATATAGTAAATTAAAAAATTAATAAACAATTACCTAGTTGAATTGAGGGTGAAGTGAATGACATCCTTTCAGGAGCATTATTTGCTTCATTGTCACTATCTATGAAAGATTAATAAGGAATTCTATATAAAAAATTGTAAGTTGAAAAATGCTAATGGTACAAAATATAAGAAAAATACCTTCTGTAGAAGATATTTGTATTATTCTTGTGAACCTTGTTTTCTTCTTTTTCATCACTCTTTTATTGGTTTCTGTAAATTACACAACAAGCTAATCATGATTAAATTTAACAGTTGTATAACTATAGATATGTAAACCATGGTTCTATTGTACCTTGAGGTGTATGAACGACAGTTAGGCGCCTGACACCTCCTTTCTGTGGGGACAATTGTCTGTCAAGCAAAGACAGTGGCAAGGGTGGGGATCTAGCCTCACTTCTAGGTGTCAAATTTAGAATAGGCCTTACATAACGTGGAGGAGGAGCACCACAAATATTTTCTTTCTTCTTATCTGAAATAGAAAATTTGTACATATGTTTGTTTAAAGTTTCTTAGTTTTAAAATGTGTTATATAATAAAGTTTTCAATTTCCGTGTGTTAGAATGTTTATAGTGTTTAAATTTGTTTTAATTTAGAATGGACATGAAAGTGATATGGTACACCTATTTATTCTTTCAGTTCTCATATTGATGATGAACTTTGCATAGAATTTATAATGTAAAAGAATAACTAAATTATATACCAGTAAGAAACAGTATGGACATGAAAGTGATCACTATGGTACACTGAAACCTAATTATAATTTCAGTTCTCATATTGATGATGAACTTTGCATAGAATTTATAATTTAAAAGAATAACTAAATTATATACCAGTAAGAAACAGTATGGACATGAAAGTGATCACTATGGTACACTGAAACCTAATTATATACCAGTAAGAAACAGTATGGACATGAAAGTGATCACTATGGTACACTGAAAACTAATTATAATTTCAGATCTCATATTGATCTTAAACTTTGCATAGAATTTATAATGTAAAAGAATAACTAAATTATATACCAGTAAGAAACAGTATGGACATGAAAGTGATCACTATGGTACACTGAAACCTAATTATAATTTCAGATCTCATATTGATCTTGAACGTTGCATAGAATTTATAATGTAAAAGAATAACTAAATTATATACCAGTAAGAAACAGTATGGACATGAAAGTGATCACTATGGTACACTGAAACCTAATTATAATTTCAGATCTCATATTGATCTTGAACTTTGCATAGAATTTATAATGTAAAAGAATAACTAAATTATATACCAGTAAGAAACAGTATGGACATGAAAGTGATCACTATGGTACACTGAAACCTAATTATAATTTCAGATCTCATATTGATCTTGAACGTTGCATAGAATTTATAATGTAAAAGAATAACTAAATTATATACCAGTAAGAAACAGTATGGACATGAAAGTGATCACTATGGTACACTGAAACCTAATTATAATTTCAGTTCTCATATTGATGATGAACTTTGCATAGAATTTATAATTTAAAAGAATAACAATTTTATAAACTTACATGTCCTTAAAAGGCTCCTAATAGATTGGTAATATAGTGGTTCTCTACGTTTAACATCACTGTATCGTCTCAAACATTGACGCCTGGTCCTTTTAATTTTTGATACACGATACATTCTGGGTATCATTTCATAAATAGTTTTGACCCTTTCATCTTGAATGACCCCCCGGACACCCCTAAGCATTTGGGAAAATATCTATCTGTTACATACACTAGAATTATCATTTCCCCAGATGTGAAAGGTGCAATTCTCTTCATCCTCCCTGGTCCCATAGCAACTTTCTAGATGGGTGTGTCAAATCCCAAAATGCTCTCAATATCGCGTTATTTACTGTCTCTATGCAACATTATTGTATATTTGCTAAATTGTTAGAATTCTTTGGATACAATTATAAAAAAGTTGTATTATTTATTGCCATTCTCAAATAATGATAAATGTAAATGAAGTTTGATGTATATATTTTATTGTGTAATATAGTTATCAATAGTGTAGTGTAGGTTTTTTTGTTATGTAGGACAGTCATATAATTATAGATCTTTATGATTATTTGGTTTATATAGTTATTGTGCAATATGTTGGTTTTAAGTAAAAATTAAAGTTTTATTAAAAAACAATATCCAATGTCACCGTTTATTATAATTTGTTAACTTATAAAAATAAAAACAAATAAAAAATCACACAAGTATATGATGAAAAAAAAAAGATTTTATTCAGAAAGTGAAAATTTAGTTTTACTTTATAGAATTTATAATTTAAAAGAATAACTAAATTATATACCAGTAAGAAACAGTATGGACATGAAAGTGATCACTATGGTACACTGAAACCTAATTATAATTTCAGATCTCATATTGATCTTGAACTTTGCATAGAATTTATAATGTAAAAGAATAACTAAATTATATACCAGTAAGAAACAGTATGGACATGAAAGTGATCACTATGGTACACTGAAACCTAATTATAATTTCAGATCTCATATTGATCTTGAACGTTGCATAGAATTTATAATGTAAAAGAATAACTAAATTATATACCAGTATGAAACAGTATGGACATGACAGTGATCACTATGGTACACTGAAACCTAATTATAATTTCAGATCTCATATTGATCTTGAACTTTGCATAGAATTTATAATGTAAAAGAATAACTAAATTATATACCAGTAAGAAACAGTATGGACATGAAAGTGATCACTATGGTACACTGAAACCTAATTATAATTTCAGATCTCATATTGATCTTGAACTTTGCATAGAATTTATAATGTAAAAGAATAACTAAATTATATACCAGTAAGAAACAGTATGGACATGAAAGTGATCACTATGGTACACTGAAACCTAATTATAATTTCAGATCTCATATTGATCTTGAACGTTGCATAGAATTTATAATGTAAAAGAATAACTAAATTATATACCAGTAAGAAACAGTATGGACATGAAAGTGATCACTATGGTACACTGAAACCTAATTATAATTTCAGATCTCATATTGATCTTGAACTTTGCATAGAATTTATAATGTAAAAGAATAACTAAATTATATACCAGTAAGAAACAGTATGGACATGAAAGTGATCACTATGGTACACTGAAACCTAATTATAATTTCAGTTCTCATATTGATGATGAACTTTGCATAGAATTTATAATTTAAAAGAATAACAATTTTATAAACTTACATGTCCTTAAAAGGCTCCTAATAGATTGGTAATATAGTGGTTCTCTACGTTTAACATCACTGTATCGTCTCAAACATTGACGCCTGGTCCTTTTAATTTTTGATACACGATACATTCTGGGTATCATTTCATAAATAGTTTTGACCCTTTCATCTTGAATGACCCCCCGGACACCCCTAAGCGTTTGGGAAAATATCTATCTATTACATACACTAGAATTATCATTTCCCCAGATGTGAAAGGTGCAATTCTCTTCATCCTCCCTGGTCCCATAGCAACTTTCTAGATGGGTGTGTCAAATCCCAAAATGCTCTCAATATCGCGTTATTTACTGTCTCTATGCAACATTATTGTATATTTGCTAAATTGTTAGAATTCTTTGGATACAATTATAAAAAAGTTGTATTATTTATTGCCATTCTCAAATAATGATAAATGTAAATGAAGTTTGATGTATATATTTTATTGTGTAATATAGTTATCAATAGTGTAGTGTAGCTTTTTTTGTTATGTAGGACAGTCATATAATTATAGATCTTTATGATTATTTGGTTTATATAGTTATTGTGCAATATGTTGGTTTTAAGTAAAAATTAAAGTTTTATTAAAAAACAATATCCAATGTCACCGTTTATTATAATTTGTTAACTTATAAAAATAAAAACAAATAAAAAATCACACAAGTATATGATGAAAAAAAAAAGATTTTATTCAGAAAGTGAAAATTTAGTTTTTTATTCAAAAGACCAAAATATAGAAGTCCTGTGATTACAATCTTTTGATGAAATCAATCCTTAAAATAGTTCTCTGCAACATAATTTTTGGCATTAATGGCCTGTCTTGTTGGTGCATCATTACAGATGACCTCAGGAAAGTTCTCAAATGATATTTCTTCTTCATCATCAATTTCAATTCCTCTTCTTATTGCAATGTTATGGAGAATGCAGCATACAAGAATAATTTTTGCAACCTTCTTGGGAGCATACTGCATGACACCACCTGAGTGGTCAAGACAACGAAAGCGCATTTTTAACAATCCAAATGCTCTCTTGATGATTCCTCGGGTGGATCTGTGTGCCTCGTTGAATCTCACCTCACATCTTCTTCGATGATTGTTATAGGGTGTGAATAACCATTCTCTACTGAAATAACCAGCGTCCCCTATGAAAAAAATTAAAAAGTATTAACATTTCAAAGATGATAAAGACGATAATTTCAATGAGAATTAACTATGTTTTTTAGTTAAATCTATCATCACAATGCATGACATAAACTACGTTTGACAATTATAATAATACTGTAACATAACATCACATAATATAATTACCTAACAGCCATCCTTCAGGCATCTCTCCCTCCTCAAACTTCCGATATAACCCAGACTGACGCAAGATATACGAATCATGGCAGGATCCAGGGAAGTTGGAACGGACACTGATTATTTTCATGTTATGGTCACACACCATCTGAACATTGAGGGAATGGTACTGTTTTCTGTTCCGGAAAACTTCCTCACGTTCTCGGGATGGTTTGACTGCAACATGGGTGCAATCGATGGCTCCAAGTACATTGGGCATTCCGGCCATTCTATAAAAAATAGACTTCACAGATTGCCACTCTTCTGGAGTCGCTGGAAGGCACACGTACCTTGGAAAGACGACCATCAAAGCATCAATAACTTTGGTTAGGTGCCTCGAAAAAGCAGACTGGCTGATGCCAATTATAACGCTAGACACAGCTTGGAATGAACCGGTGGCAAAAAAGTGTAAGGCTGCCAACAGTTTTAATAGTCCGGGTATGGCTTGTGAACGCGCTGTCATAGGTTCCAGGTATTCTGCTATTTCATAGTAAAGTTCCATAATAGCTTCTCTGTCCAAACGGAATCTCTGGATAATCTCTCGATCAGAAATGCTTTCCAAACCCATACGTGGAAGGAAAACTCTAGGGACTCTGATTCTTCTACCTCTCCTTCTTTGCAAGTTGTCAACCGGTGCCTGTATAGCCCTTCTTCCTCGTAATTGAATTAATCGGAAAAGAAACATGTGTAAAAGTGTCTCCATCTTCATTCAGTGATCCAAAAAACAATAATGCTACAATAGTAGTCTAGTCCTTTCACTTAAGTACTTCTACCTGGCGTCAGGTTGAGACGCCCTATATTTTTCTATTGTATTCGCTACCTAAATGGTCGCAAAGCAAATCACGCGAAGTTACAGTAAAAGTTGGAGCGGACGGATTAGTTGTAACATTCATAATTTCCGATTACAGCGAATTTACGTGCGATCGAACATGTAGTAAGTGGAAAAAGGCTTCGGAACGATCAGTTGCGTAAAATTACGATCGCTGATGAAAATAGTGGGTTTTCGACCAGATCGCAGATTGGTACATACGAGAAGCAGATCGTGAGCGAATTTTGACGCGGAAATACAGACGGACGGTCACTTCGAAGCTTAGTACATGGCGCCCATAGTCTCAAGTGTGCGTAACACTTAGCGCTCCGCTGGTAATCTTGCCCCCAATTTGTAGTATACTTGTGTAAATGTATTAATTATTCATTTTGTATGATTTTTAAATTATGATTTTTTTGTGGACATTTGGAATGTATGCACCTTCTTTCCATACAAAAATGCAGTTAACACTTTAGCGAGACAACCTGTTTTCAGGGTAAAAAGTGACTTTATAGAATTTCACCAGGGAAATAGAATTTTTTCTAAAGGTAAAAAATATATGTTATTTTTATAAGCATATTGGTGAATTTCACAACAAAGCTGGCAACTTACTGCAAGCAATGCTATATGCAACCTACTGCAAGCAATGTTATATATGCATTAAATATACAAAGATAATTACTTTCAGTGGGACTATACTTGCTGCTCATTATCACACTGAGGTACAATCCCTTTTCTCTTTGGATGTTGCTGTAATAAGTTGACTGCTCAGTGAGAACCATGACCTTCAGTCTCATGAGGGCATGCAGTTTTTAACATACCCAGGGGCCAAGATTTAGTAAAGTTTGTCTTGTCAACAAACTGCAACTACAAGATTCTGCAGGACTGCAAGTCCACTGTAATATATGTGTGTGTGTGTGTGTGTGTGTGTGTGTGTATATGTGTTGTGTATGTGTTTCTGTGTGTGTGAGTGTCTAACTCCACTACCAGTCAACCAATAGTGAACACTATCCAGGAAGTGTTGGAAGTCGGTAACAATAAATTATTTTTAAAAAAATCAGATTAAATTGCTCAAAATAATCTAAGGGAACTCTTACAAAAACCACAGAATATTGGTTTTTCATGCTCTATAGATAACTGAGAGGTAATTACTTAAATATAGGGAGTCATTATAGAATGTCTAATCAAATAAAAGCTATGTCTGTTCTTCTATGAACCATAATATGAAAATGTGTTTGTGTTTACACAGTTAGTAGCTTAGCAATGAAAAAACATATTTTGTATAACCAGTATATTTTAAAGGAGTTGAGTAATTTATTATACAATACATCTGATTGGGTGTAGCACTTTATAAAAGAAGCAGGGTTTAGAAGTTAAATAGGCAGACCATGATTTCTAGTATCTTACAGTAAAGAACAAATCTGAACAGGAAAATGCTTAGAAACCTCTTGAGGCTCACGTCACATTGTTAATTTACAACTGAATCTGTCACTTTAACAAATCAATAAAAGCCAACCCTTTCAACAGAACAGGGTCACCAGTAAAGGTTATGGATGTCAGCCTTACAGGCAAGACTTTTCAAAATCTCAAAATATAACTTGGTGATAAACATGAGCACACAGATGTTCCTTTATGTCACTTCCAATTCACTTTATCTTCAACAGACAAGATTTCATGTTAATAAATAGAGCTTTTTTGTCCTACTCAGTAGTAACAAAGATACTCCCAGAGAGAAGGAAGTGTAGAGAAACATGCAATCCTTATACTAATATGATAGTTACAGAGTGATTTAAAATGTGTCTATAAATTTGCGTGTATATATATATATATATATATATATATATATAATTTATTTATTGAATGCACAACATTTGTAATAAACAAACAAAAAAGAAGTTGTTTGGTTGCTCTGTGCTTACCCATATATGCTAAAAACAAGTAGTAGTGGGAAAAAAGAAAAATAAATAAAGGTCTTAAGAAAAAATGGCAGGAGGGAAAAGCTTTTTCATTAAGTGTGCACCTCTGACTAAAAGGCATGATTTGATTTTGCAAGCTTTTAGGCTCCACCTTTGGGGTTCCTGGTTTGAAGGCTAAAAAGTAATATTGAAATGGGTCAAAATGGGTCAGTCCATCTCAAGCTGGCCAGCAATGGTAAAGTTAGTTGCTTGATCATTTTTAATTTTCCAAATTTTTTTATGAGTCACATTACCTCTATGTATTAGTATTGCAAAGCCACCATTTTTTTTATTTTACTTGGTTGTGTATATATATATATATATATATATATATATATATATATGTAAAATAACTGGACTGACTTACTCACCAATAATGGTTCTAACATCCTCATTTGTAACTACACATTCATAGACATAATAGTCTTAGTTTACTATGTTTTACCAATGGTTAATCAGGTCTGTTTCAATATTTAGACCTGTAGGTTGTCTGGTCCCCAAGGTAAAGATCCAAAAGACTGCTTTTTTAAAAAGGTCTTTGGATCTATTGCCTCCTCTTGGTTTTTTATGGTTTTTTTATGGATGGGCTTGTATCCTATCTCTAACTTCACAAGAGGTACACCCCACATATTGTTTATCACATTGGAAACATGTAATCATGTAAATGACAA
The DNA here is from genome assembly GCF_027579735.1 of Bombina bombina. NCBI lineage: Eukaryota > Metazoa > Chordata > Amphibia > Anura > Bombinatoridae > Bombina > Bombina bombina. The sequence goes on along the minus strand of NC_069500.1, from coordinate 304,743,050 downwards.
AAGTGGACCTGCAGTTAGTACATTGAAGGTGTGAGTATACCTTCTGAGTGGTCAATGATTGGACCATGGTAACATAACCGCAAACCTTGCAGGTACTATTCCCACACTTGTAATGCCCTTTTTGTGACAGCCAACTACCCTTAGGTTTAGGTTTTTTGAGCATAGAGGGAGATACTTGGTTCCCAAGTGTTATTAGGATGCAGAAACAGCCCTCCCTAATCTCTTCCTTCAGATTATCATCTGCTAAAAGTATTGGCAAATTATTGCGCAAGATTTTACATACTGAGTAGTATTGTAGCTGTAGGTGGTCACAAAAGTAGGCTTGTCTCTGGCTTTCTTAGGCCTGCTCTTATCTTCAAGCAACGTTGTTCGTTCTTTCTGAACTACATCATTTAGTGCTTTATGTACAACATCTCTGTTGTATCCTCGCTCCAAAAATTTGTGAGTAAGTCTTTCACATTCACGTGAGATGCTGTCATCTTCGGAACAGTTCCTTCTTATTCTTAAGAACTGACCTTTGGCTATGCCGTAGCTCGTATGTTTAGGATGACAGCTTCTTGCATGCAGGAAGGCATTTGATGCTATTGGTTTGACATACAACGATGTACTGACGTGAGATGAGAGACATATAGGTGCGGCGTTCCTAGCAGCGTCTGCGGACTCAGCGAGACAACCGGAAGTGACGCCGGTATCAGTATAGTCCTTCCATAGAGAGCCAACGGAGTGCCGTAGCAGTGGCGAAACCCAGCCACTTTGTAGATACAGAAAAAAGAAAAAGATGCAGGCACTGCTGTGGGTAACTTAAAAACGATAAGTCTTTATTTGAAAAAGCCATAAAAAATAAACAGCTACAATCGCTGTACAGGCAAGGGCAAGAGGTACAAAAAACGACAGAGGCAAGGCAGGGTAGAAAAATAGACAGAAAATTGTCTGACTAGTTTCGAGTGCAGACTGCACTCTTATTCATAGACATACAGAGAGAGGGCTAGGCCTGCCTTTTAAAGGGAAAACAGTTAACTGAAAATTCAGCTGTTGTCCATTACTGAAAATTAGGACATATACTTCGGTTAACCCCTCAAAGACAAGTCACGCCTAATCTCTGTGTGAAAGATTAAAAACAATGAACAAAATTCTCAGAGTATTGTTGTTATATCAAACAGTGTTACACGCTATATCAGTTAGTGTTTTAACGGGGGAGACATATATTAGAGGTAGTTGGCATTTTATGTACTATATCCTAAATGTCTTTTAAAAAATTATTATTATTATTATTCTTCTATTCCTGTAAAATAACACAACTATGTAAACTAAACAGTAGTTTTATATGCCTAGTGTCATATATATTAAAATTAAGGCAAGATTGTTATTATACAGGATAGTAAGACAAAAAGTAACTATTCTACTCTAGATTGTCAAGTAATGAGGGTTACCCAAAATAACAGTTATACTTAACAAATGGTTACTTAAATATTAAATACTCAGTGTTTGATAACTAAGCTAAGTAAAAATCCTGTTATCAATTTTAGGATTATGTTATATTGTCAAAATGAACTTGAAAATATGTGCTAGACTGGTAATGACCTATACATTGAATATAATAAAATATACAATTCATATATAGCCTGAAGAATTATAAAATAATTCTAAGTATGGAAAAGAAGAAAGGGAGTAAATATAATTTTGGAAAGAATTGGATATTAGGAAAGTCGATAGACTATACTTAATATTTCTTATTTTTTATTTTTTATTTTTTGTTGCTTTAATTATCGATGAAAAAATTGATATCGCATTCACGATTCATTCCTTTGGGAAAGCGTGTTTGTAATTTAAGCATCCAGAAGAGTTCTTTTCTTTCTAGGGACTTAAATTTATTGCCTCCTCTGATGGATAGATTTACAATGTCAATTATTTTAATAGTGATATTAGCCTCATTAGAAAAGTGTAAGCTGTTAAAATGGTTAGCTACAGCAGAGTCTTTGTTATAATTTTTAATATCTCTGGCATGTTCATTGTAACGTTTTCTAACTTCTCTAGAAGTCTGACCTGTATACTGTAATTTACAGATATTGCATGTTAGGAGATATACCACAAAAGTGGTGCTACAATTGGCATAGAAGTCTATATTATATTCTGTCCCTGTACTGGTGCTAGTGTAAGTGTTCCCTTCTTGAATATGTGAACACATGTTGCAGTTACGACTGCCACATTTATAATTTCCTTTTTGTGTCAGCCAATTATGTTCCTTTCTTTTATTTCTAGTGACTAAGCTAGGTGATATAGCCTGTCCTAGGGTTTTTGATCTTTTGGGGACATATTTGATATTGTTGATAAGGGGTCTGAGAATATCATCACCTGAGAGTATATGTGCATGTTTTTGCATAATTTTTACAATATCATTGTACTGTTTGGAGTATGCTGTGGTGAACACAATTGCATCTTTAAATTGGGATTCTTTCTTTTTTACCTTATGTTTTTGTATGTCAGTATCTGTGTTGTATTTTCTAATTTCCTTCCTACATTTTTCTAGACTATTGACATTGTATCCTCTACTTGTAAGTCTATTCTTCAGCTCAAGTGATTGTGTATCATAGATGTCATCTGATTTAGTATTTCTGCGTAGCCTAATGAATTGACTACGTGGAATGGACTTAATAAGATGTGTTGGGTGTTGTGACGTAGCATAAAGTATCGTGTTGCCTGCAGACTCCTTACGATAGGTACTAGTGACAATGCAGTTTTCAACTATCTCCAATGTAAGGTCTAAGTAGTTGACTTTTTTTGTATTATATATTCCTGTAAATCGTAAATTAAATGGATTAGAGTTAGTGTATTCTAAGAAGTTGTTAAATTCTATATCATTTAAAGGTTTTTTGACAATGAACAACAAATCGTCAATATAACGTGTATATATTAGAATGCTCTCAAGCCATGGATTTAGAGTATTATAAATATGAGATAGTTCCCACCAAGAGACAAATAAATTTGCAAAAGCGGGGGCAAATTTTGCCCCCATGGCGGTACCACATACTTGATTATAAAAACAGCCATCAAACCAAAAATAATTGTGAGATAATAGGAATTTTAACACATCTCCTATGTATTGTTTAGTATAAACATTTACATCCATTTCTCTTTGGATGTAAATGATGTACTGACCCTGTTCTCTTCAGGGAGTCCTATCAGTGTTACATCGAGATAGGGAGTCTTAATTTTATCAAAAGATGAAGTGAAGCTCAATCCAACTTTATTATCATTGAGATAGCTGACAAAGAAATCACTATCATTGTGGGTACCGGACCACACAATAAGATGATCATCTACCACTTATAGATGGTAATAGATGTAAGGAAAGGGTTTTGATTGGCATTTAGATGTAAATGCTCCCACCAGCCCATGAAAATGTTTGCATAGGCCAGGGCAAATTTAGCACCCATGGTTGTGCCTCGTTTTTGTAAATAAAAAATCCCTGAAAATTCAAAATAATTATGTGTTAATAAAAAATCCAAAACTCTTAGGATATATTGTTTCAAATCAACAGAGTAATTGCTAAATGTATCCAGCATATACTTAGTGGCTTCTAATTCTTTTTCATGTGGAATGGCTGAATACAGCCCCACCACATATATAGTAAGCCAACCACTATTGGTGTTCCAGGTGTGGTCATTCATCAACCTTAAGAGATGTTTAGTATCCCTCAAGAATGAGGGTAGCTTGTAGACAAGAGGTTGCAATAAGGATTCCAACCAATTGGATAGGTTTTCAAAAAGAGATCCTATGCCGGAAACAATAGGACGCCCTTTCACTTCCTCCAAGGATTTATGGACCTTGGGGAGTTGATGGAATATAGGGACCACTGGATGTTTAACATAGAGATATTCGAAGGTGTCAACATCAATTATGCCTAGATGTTTACCGTCATTAAGCAAATCCAAAAGTAGAGCTCCAAAATGCTGTGTGGGATCTCCCGGCAACTTGATGTAGGCGTCATTGTCAAAGAGTTGTCTCTCTGCTTCAAGTATATAATATGATTTATCCAACACACTGATGGAGCCCCCTTTGTCGGATTGCTTGATGACAATATCTTCTATTTGCTGAAGCTTCTTTAAAGCTAGCCTTTAGTTATGAGTAAGATTATTCTTAGCTTCATTTTGTTTGCTATCTAGTTTTAAGAGATCTTCCTCCATCCTTTGATGGAAAGACTCTAGCTTCAGTTATTTTAAAATAATGTTAAAATAATCATGTTGTGGGGTTGTGTCCTGAACATACAATCCCTTGTCTGCAATTGGATTAGCTTTATAAAACTTTTTGAGTGTAAGGCCACGAATAAACCTATTTATTTCTATTAAGGTGTCAAAAACACTAAACTTGAAGTTGTAGCAAAATTTAAACATAGGCTTAAGACTTCCATCTCAGTCTTGGTCAAGGAAACTGTGGATAGATTTATAATGTTGGATATCTGTATTTGTTCGTCTGTCTGTCTCTCCTCAAAGTATACTTATCCCTCTGTATCCCTTGCTTTGGTATGCCTCTTCCTCCTCCTTCTTCTTGTCCCTGTGCTAACTCAAAAACCTGCTGCCCTACCTTGGTGTCTGCCTTAAGGGTGTTTTGTGCTTTGTTATACTTGTTGACCCTAGGTAGTTTAGAGGTATCTTTTTTTTTTTTAGAATGGCTGGTATTCCTATCTGCTCATTAGATTTTTTTGGGAACTATAGTATCAGAGGTGGATGTACTAGTTTGAACCAAAGATAAGGGAGGGGGATATGGATGTGGTGCATCTGTTCGAGTCACCTGGATTAGTGCTCCACCCTCATGATCATATGATTGTTCACATGACATAAAGGTGACAAAGTCCTGAAGGTCATCATACTCATTTGACTCCTGGTCAGTATCAGAGAAAGAGACCTTCTTCTGAGGCTATTGTCCCCCTTTCGACTGATACATCTTTTTGTTGCCCTGATTTCTGTTCCTTGTGTTTTTCCTTGGGTTCCAGTTGTGCACCCTATTGTTCTTGTAATCCTCTGCATCTCTTGAATATTTTTTGAATTTGATAGTGTTCAACTGTCTTTTAGCTTTATCCACTGTTAGTTGTAGTATGGGTAATCCTGATGATCCTTAAAAGTGTTGAGGTCTTTTTACACATTCTCAATATGTTACATAGAAACATAGATATTGATGGTAGATAAGAGCTATAGGCAAGTCTGCCCGATATTACCTAACAGTATAAACATATCTAGTTTGTAGGAAAGCCTTATGCTGCAAAGAAGTTCTTCCTCAAATTGCTCCTGAATCTACTACCCTTCAGCTTGATGAGATCATAACCCCTTGTTCTTGAATTTTCCATTTTATGTAAAATACCCACAGCCTCAGTTTTACTAAGCCCTTTAACGTACTTGAAAGTTGCTATCATATCACCTCCTTCCCTACTCTTCTCTAAGCTATACATATTTAGGTCATTGAGCCTATCCTGGTAAGTTTTATTTTTTAGACCATGTACCATTTTGGTAGCCCTCCTTTGCACAGATTCAAGTTTGTTAATATCCTTCTAAAGATATGGCCTCCAGAAGTTTTAAATCATCTGAAATAATAATTCCCAAGTCCTGTTCCTCATCTGTAACAGTCAGTAAAGTGTCATTGAGTCTTTATTAACATTTGGATTTTTCTTCCCTAAATGCATTATTTTATACTTTGCTGTGTTAAACTTTAGATCCCAGTCACTTGTCCAATCCTCCAATTGTTGTATATCAATTCTCATTGTGTCTACCCCCCCCCTGGAATATCCACTCTGTTACAAATTTTTGTATCATCTGCAAACAGACATACTTTCCCCTGTAGCCCTTTGCTGATATCACAGATAAATATGTTAAAAAAAAACAGGCCCCAAAACTGACCCCTGAGTAACAACACTAGTAACAGCCCCCTCTGCTGAATGAACTCCATTTACTAAGACACTTTGTTTTCTGTCCTTAAGCCAGCATTCCACCCAGTTCACAATTTTTGAGTCTAGACCAGTTTGTGAATTAGTTTATTGTGTGGGACGGTGTCAAATGCTTTGATGAAATCTAGATATGCTACATCAACTGCTCCACCCTTGTCTAATACTTTTGATACATAATCAAAGAAAGTCGATTAGATTAGTCTGACATGATCTCCCTGAAGTAAAACCATGCTGATTTTGGTCCTCTAAATTGTTTGTCTTTATGTAAGTCATAATTCTTTCTTTTAAGAGGCTTTACATTAATTTCCCTACTACTGAAGTGAAACTAACTGACCTGTAGTTACCAGATTCCTCTCTACTGTCCTTTTTATGAAGAGGTATTACATTTTCTATTCTCCAATCATCTGGGACAGATCCTGTTAATAGTGACTGATTAAACAGATCAGTTAATGTGACAGTTAGCACTGATCGAAGTTCTTTTAAAACCCTTGGATGAATATTATCAGGACCCACTGCCTTTTTAACTTTTATTTTTGATAATGCTAACAAAACCTCATCCTATTTAAAAAGATTAGTGTTAAGCTTGTTTCTATTTTTCGTAGCATCTCTTAATGTAGACATTCTATCTTCACAATCTTTTGTGAAAACAGAACAGAAGTAATCATTGAGACAGTCTGCAATTTGCTTATTTCCTTCTATTATTCTACCATCAACTGATTTCAATTTCACTATTCCTACCTTATTTTTTCTTCTTTCACTGATATATCTAAAGAATGTTTTGTCCCCATGTTTTACTGACTGTGCTATCTTCTCTTCTGCATGAGCTTTAACCTTCCTAATTAACTGCTTGTCTTTTGTTGTTGGAGTCTCCATATTTTTATATCATCATCTGATTGTGTGTGTCTGTAATTTTTATAAGCTATCTTTTTTGTCTTTACAGCATGTGCTACTTCTTTGGAAAACCAAATTGGTTTCCGCTTTCTTGTACTTTTACAGACATGTCTAATACAGTGTGCGGTTGCATCTAAAAAGGCACCTTTCACAAATTCCCACTGTTCTTGAACCCCTGTAATAAGAGTTTTCCCTTTTAAATAGTTTTTTAGGTATTCTCCCATTAGTGAAAAATTGGCCTTTCTAAAGTCTAAAACTTTTGTTTTTGTCTGGGTGGACAGTTCCTGCACATGAATACTAAACCAAACAGATTGATGATCATTGATGATCACCTAAGACACATCTGAAACTGTATCACTGTTTGTAAGTATTCAATCTAATATAGCTTCCTTACAAGTTGGTTGCTTAAACAATTGCTCAAGTGATTCCCCTAGCAGAGATTCAAGAATATACCTGCTTCTAGCTGATCTAGCAGAAGGAATCTTCCAGTCTATATCTGGCAAATTAAAGTCCCCCATTACTATAACCTTACCCTTCATGGTCATTTTGGTTATTTCTTCTAATAACAGATTGTCCAGTTTTCATCCTGCAATGGAGGCCTATATACAACCCCTATTCTAAACACATTTTTATATCCAATTTCCAAAGTCACCCAAATACTTCCCACCTCATCAATCATTTGTTCCTACAATTTCAGTAACCTTTATATTTTCATTTACATACAGGGAAACTCCTCCACTTTCTTTCCTACTCTGTTCTTTTTAAATAACCTGTATCCAGGTATGACTATGTCCCAGTCATGCAAATCATTGTACCATGTTTATCTTATAGCTACTAAATCCAAGTTGTCCCTAGTCATTATTGAAATGAGTTCAGGTCATTTATTTCCTAAGCTGCGAGCATTTGTGCTCATGGCACGAATAATTTTTCTACTAGAATTTCTAGAATTGTTACTTGGACTAACAGTTTTGGCATGCTGTGGGGGGCAGGTGGATATATTAATGCTACCCCATTTTATTAGTTTAAATTATTTCTAATAAAGCATTTGAACTCCTCTCCTAGATACTCTGTTCCTTTAACATCCAAATGCAAGCCATCTCTCCTAAATAACCTAGTATCTTGCCAAACAGAGCTATAATGGCCAATAAAACCAAATCCTTGTTCCCTGCGCCACTTATCTAACCAAGAATTAAATGTTGTTATCCGCTCCATCTTTCCTGCTTCCTGACCATACACAGGTAAAATAGCAGAAAATGATAGAGTTGATGCCACATTCTCTAAAAGATTACCTAGGTCACAAAACTTTTTCTGAACAGCAGCAACATGATTACTAGCCAAATCATTTGTTCCTAAATGAACAATCACATCTAACTCACTTCCCTTTCCTGCTGCCTTAACAATTCTCAAAATACGATTTTTATCCCTGTGAGCAGTAGCTCCTGGAAGACATCTAACCTCCCTTGCTTCTCCTTTACTTTTACCTAAATACACATTCCTCAAAATAGAGTCACCCACTAACAGTCTTTTCCTCAAAAACACATCTGCTGTTTTTTCCTGTGTTATGTTACCTGGAGAAACAGGTACCAAAAGATTTGAATTAGCTGTTACAGCTTCAGAGGGCTCAGAAACAGCAATATCCTCATCACAAGTGTGTTCGGCAAGAGCAGTATAGGAGTTTTTCAATGGCAGAGGTTGTGGGCAATGCTTCTCGTATACTGTTCTAATTCTTCCAGAGCCTACAGTGATACATCTGCCTCTCCCTGCTGAACTCTGGGGTAGAGGGGCTTCTTTCTGAGGCAGCTTTGTAGAGGTAATAAGTATGTTACTTACCTTAGCTTGAAGGATAGCTATTTCTTCACTTAAGAGGGAAAACTGCTTACAAACAGGACAGTCCCTAAATCTCCAAAAAGTAGCATGATTAAAGAGTGCAAAACACCCATTGCACTGTATCTGAGACATTTTAAACTATGCAACACTTTGAAAATAAGTAAAATATATAAGTATTATTTACTACTGAATAACTCTGAATAACTCCTGAAATAACTCAAATATCCTTATTTATTTGATCCTTTTTAGTTTGATCCCTTTGCTAAGAAACAGACTGCTAGATTACAAGTTTTTGTCGGTAAGGCTTGCGGCTCTAACGCTCCTTTTTTTTCCACCGCTCCCTTAAGCCAACGCTGGTATTACAGTTTTTTTTAAACCTGGCATTAGCCGCAAAAAGGTGAGCGTAGAGCAGAATTTAACTCCACATCTCACCTCAATACCAGCGTTGCTTACGGTAGTGGTAAGCTGGCTAAACATGCTCATGCACGAGTTCCCCATAGGAAACAATGGGGCTGAGCTGGCTGAAAAAAAACCTAACACCTGCAAAAAAGCAACGTTCAGCTCCTAACGCAGCCCCATTGTTTCCTATGGGAAAATAAAAAATATGTCTGCACCTAACACCCTAACATGAACCCTGAGTCTAAACACCCCTAATATTACACTTATTAACCCCTAATCTGCCACCACCGACATCGTCGCCACCTGCATTATACTATTAACCCCTAATTTGCCGCTCCGGACACCGCCGCCACCTACATTATACTTATAAACCCCTAATCTGCTGCCCCCAACTTCGCTGACACCTACATTATATTTATTAACCCCTAATCTGCCCCCCCAACGTCGCCGCAACTATATTAAATTAATTAACCCCTAATCTGCCGCAGCCAATGTCACCGCCACTATAATAAAGTTATTAACCCCTAAACCTAAGTCTAACCATAACCCTAAACCCCCCCCCCCCCCCATTTAAATATAATTTAAATAAATCTAAATAAAATAACTACAATTAAATAAATTATTCCTATTTAAAACTAAATACTTACCTATAAAATAAACCATAAGATAGATACAATATACTAATAGTTACATTGTAGCTAGCTTATGATTTATATTTATTTTACAGGCAAGTTTGTATTTATTTTAACTAGGTAGAATAGTTATTAAATAGTTATTAACTATTTAATAACTACCTAGCTAAAATAAGTACAAAATTACCTGTAAAATAAATCCTAACCTAAGTTACAATTACACCTAACACTACACTATCATTAAACTAATTACCTAAACTACCTACAATTAATTACAATTAAATTCAATAAACTAAATTACGGAAAAAAACACACTAAATTACTGAAAAAAAAATTACAAGAAGTTTAAACTAATTACACCTAATCTAAGCCCACTAATAAAATAAAAAAGCCCCCCAAAATAATAAAATGCCCTACCCTATACTAAATTACAAATAGCCCTTAAAAGGGCCTTTTGCGGGGCATTGCTCCAAAGTAATTAGCTCTTTTTACCTGTAAAAAAAAATTACAATACCCCCCCCCCCCAGCCAATTGGAATTAAGGTAGAAAAATCCGATTGGTTGATTTAATCAGCCAATCGGACTGAAGTTAAATCTGATTGTTGATTGGATCAGCCAATAGAATGTGAGGTCAATCCTATTGGCTGATTGGATCAGCCAATAGGATTGAACTTCAATTCTATTGGCTGATTGCTTCAGCCAATAGGATTTTTCCTACCTTAATTCCGATTGGCTGATAGAATTCTATCAGTCAATCGGAATTGAAGGGATGCCATCTTGGATGATGTCACTTAAAGGAACCTTCATTCTTCAGTTGGACTTCGTTTAAAGAGGATGCTCCGCATCGGCTGGATTGAAGACGGACCCGCTCCGCTCCGGATGGATGAAGATAGAAGATGCCGCCTGGATGAAGACTTCTGCCTGTCTGGAGGTCCTCTTCTGCCTGGATCGGATGAAGACTTCTGGCCGTCTGGAGGACCACTTCTGCCCGGTTTGGTGAAGATGTCTCAAGGTAGGATGATCTTCAAGGGGTTAGTGTTAGGTTTTATTAAGGAAGGATTGGGTGGTTTTTAGAGTAGGGCTGGGTGTGTGGGTGATGGGTTTTAATGTTGGAGGGGGTATTGTATTTTTTTTTACAGGTAAAAGAGTTGATTACTTTGGGGCAATGCCCCGCAAAAGGCCCTTTTAAGGGCTATTGGTAGTTTAGTATAGGGTAGGGAATTTTATTATTTTGGGGGGCTTTTTTATTTTATTAGGGGGATTAGATTAGGTGTAATTAGTTTAAAAAATTTGTAATTATTTTTTTATTTTCTGTAATTAAGTGTTTGTTGTTTTTTGTACTTTAATTTATTTAATTTAATTGTAATTAATTGTAGTTTATTTAGGGAATTAATTTAATTATAGTGTAGTGTTAGGTGTAATTGTAACTTAGGTTAGGGTTTATTTACAGGTAAATTTGTCTATATTTTAGCTAGTTAGTTATTAAATAGTTAATAACTATTTAATAAATTTTGTACCTAGTTAAAATAAATACAAAGTTGCCTGTAAAATAAAAATAAACCCTAAGCTAGCTACAATGTAACTATTAATTATATTGTAGCTAGCGTAGGGTTTATTTTATAGGTAAGTATTTAGTTTTAAATAGGATTAATTTATCTAATTGTAGTAATTTTATTTAGATTATTTTAAATTATATTTAAATTAGGGGGGTGTTTGGGTTAGGGTTAGACTTAGGTTTAGGGGTTAATAACTTTATTATAGTGGCGGCGACGTTGGGGGCAGCAGATTAGGGGTTAATAAATGTAGGTAGGTTGGGGTGATGTTGGGGGTGGCAGAGTAGGGGTTAATAAATATAATGTAGGGTTCGGTGATGTTGGGGTCAGCAGATTAGGGGTTCATAGGTATAATGTAGGTGGCGGCTTTGTCTGGAGCGGCAGATTAGGGGTTAATAATATAATGCAGGTGGCGACGATGTCGGGGGCGGCAGATTAGGGGTTAATATGTGTAAGATTAGGGGTGTTTATACTCAGGGTTCATGTTAGGGTGTTAGGTGTAGACATAAAATGTATTTCCCCATAGGAAACAATGGGGCTGCGTTAGGAGCTGAACGCTGCTTTTTTGCAGGTGTTTTTTTTCAGCCGGCTCGGCCCCATTGTTTCCTATGGGGAAATCGTGCATGAGCACGTTTAGCCAGCTTACCGCTACTGTAAGCAGCGCTGATATTGATTTGAGATGTGGAGCTAAATTTTGCTCTACGCCCACTTTTCTGCGGCTAACGTCGGGTTTCAGAAAACTCATAATACCAGCGTTGTCTTAAGTGAGCGGTGAGAAAAAAAGGCTTGTTAGCACTGCGCACCATTACCGACAAAAACTCGTAATCTAGCCATTTGTTTTCAGGTTATTTGAGAGTTGTTTTGAGGATCCCATGTTGCCACTTTTCAGAGGAGAGTCAAAGAGAACAAACACTTGCAATTGGTCACCTTAAATATCTTTTCTCATGATTGGATGCACCTGTCTATAAAGTTCAAGGCTTAATGAGCTCACTAAACCAATTGTGTGTTCTAATTAATCACTGCTAGGTAGTTACAGGTATTCAAATCAACAAAATGACAACGATGCCCAAATTTATGCACCTGTCTAATTTCGTTTTGATGCATATTGCACATTTTCTGTTAAAACATATATATTTATGTGTTAATATTTGCATATACACATATAAAAACATAAATATATATATATGGGGGGCGGAGCCAGCAGCTAAAGCAGGAAGACGTGCTATTTTGGAGCTCCTAGCATATATTCATTAAATTATTTATTAATGGCAGATTGAGAACTTATACATCTCTATTTTTTTTGCTCTTAATTTATCCTAACCAATAGCCTACAGGATCTGATACGAAGGGACACAATAATTGCTGCAATATCTGCACAAAGAGCTCCGGACTCGCTGTGACCAGGCCGCAGACAACAAATACTGCCCTACAAAGACAGAAATCAGGCACTGTCCATCTTATTTTAGACATGGAAGAAGGCTGCTATTCTCAGATAAAGGCGCTTCCTATGGGGCTTGATCGGCAGATGCACAGGCATTTCGCCGAGTTTGTGCAGCTCTTACATGATCCATGTGCTGTTGAGGACCCCAGTACATCTAAGATGGCGGAGGAAAGAGAAGGCGCTCTCTTGCCGTTGGAATCACAGACGGCTATCAGTACCCATGATCCCTGGGCAAATGCGGATACTACTCCAGGCTGTCCATTGCCGCAGGGAGCCATTAAAGCAGAGCCGAGTCTACTGCCCTCCTGGAAAGAAGGAATTCACTTTATTACAGGGAGATTTGACGCTTCAATACTGTGGAGTAGTGGTGCCGGTAAACAACCCATGGTGATACAGAGAAGGGATAAAGGTCTTAGAAACTGCGCTACACAGCCAGGGAGACAACGCAGAGTCAATCTCTGGACGCTTACCTATTTGGATTTGCTGGCCATCGGCATCTATGTCGGATCGTTACCACACGCGCAGTGCAAGCTACATCGCCTACAGTCCCAGCCTCTATGCCACATGTATCCCGGGGCCTTGTTCGATGCCAATGAAGTAGGACATTTTAGAGCCGGTGTTGGGTAAAGAAACTTTTTGCCTTCCTTAGTGAACTATAGAGGCTACTTACATGATACAAAAGCTAAGTTTATGTTCGGAACTTTGCTTAAATTCCTAAATGAGACTTGATTATGGCCCTCGGGTCACTCCTGGACTTAAGTCTACTGCGATGCAATTTTCCCAACGCTGCTATCTCCTACAGCTCATATGGACTACTCCATTAACCCTCAGTTATGTATAAGACCTGCAGCACTTATTTTTCTAGTTATGCCTGTATAAACTCGGGTAAACTTTTTCTATATAAGGTTTTAGTGTGAATGTTGACTCAGGCTCTGAGGTATATTTAATTCCACTTGCAAGTTCTCCTCCTGCCTTACATTACATAATTCATTGCATCGTGACACTTTCCATGCTCTTTTGCTTTTTTGTTCATTATGCTTATAGTACAGGATATCTATAGCCATTGTTCTTTGCATATAGATGTACCTTTACTCATGATATGGGTGTCTTTAGTAGCCTCTAAGATACAAATAACGCGCTACATAATTTTACATTATTAAAGATGTTTGTTTGGTGGCTTCAACATTCTCGTTATAATATTTATATTAAGATTTTCTTGAGGTGTTTAATGACACTCTGCATCTATTTCAACTTCAAGTGTGAATCTCTCTAAAATAATGATATTGTGTCCATCCTCTCTGCTCTATGCTTACTGTGACAGAAAATGGATGCTAGCACTGAACATGTGTTTACAAGCGGCTAAATGTTTAGTATTCTTCTACTCTCATGGCCCAGTAATTGGGAAAGATTAGACATCAGATTGAGAAATGTTTGTTTTTTTATTTACTGGATATAACTGTTTACTATCTTCTCAAATGTTATATGGAACTGTATATTTTTTTATCATACTCCATTTCAGCTAGAGGACAAGTTTAATACGCAATGTTTGGATAAGTTCATATATTGCTTGTTTCCTTACTTTTTAGGTCAGTCCTGAACACCTATGTAAATTGCTATTAACATGACATATATACATATTTTTATAGTTCATGCTTGTAACGTCTTAGTCTCCCTGAATGCTCCTTATAATCCATCACCCACCAAGACCTTTACATGTATCTGTACCTATAAGGCTCAATATACCCGAATGATACAGTTCTATTCTTTAAACCTCAGCTCTGCTCTTGCATGAGTTCCCAATGAAAGGAGAGGTATACCTATGTAAATATTATATATAGACCTGTTTACTATTAAGACTTGTCTCTTGCGAGTGCAGCTTATATAAAGGCTTATGTGCACTATTACTTTAGGGCTGCAAAATTGAGCTCCATGCACAGTCAGTGTAAATTAGAGATAATATACATGTCAAGGGGGAAAGCATAGCACTTTTGTTAGATTATATTAAGATTATTAAGTTTGATTAAGTTGCTACACTATAGTCATATATCGAATACTAAGACGCATTGACACATTTAGCACCCCATTACTATGCGCGACACTGCCACCTTCTATATAATATAGTATTATGTGCCTTCTTTTAAGGTGATATCTGAGTGGGCAATCATATAGTATAAGTAGTCAGCACACAAACAGTTTACCCCATAAATTCCATAATTAATAATGAGAAGTAGGTGCAGCTTATAGTATATTAGCTATGTGAGACTGCAAACTGTTCTAGGTAAGATTTGTGCTGTGAAAATTTTATTGTTTGGGGTTGTTTAGCCATGTTTACCTATAGTTCACCAATAGTTTATGTACTCATGGAGGTAAGCTTATTCTCTAAATATGGTGTAAACGCTAATAGCATTCGTTTAGATCAAGCTATATTGTCTGGTTGTAACATGGGAGTCATACTTAAATCCATTTATAGGCATGCTGGGTAATAAGTGAGTAGCTCTCTTGTGAGCCCCACTTCATCTCCTTTTAGCAGATTTCATGCTAACCTCACTAGTATGCTATATCAATATAGCTTGTCGCAAAGGCCCACTCTATTTTCTCAAATTCTGAATGATATTTGGGCTTGATACAAGTCTCCAGTGTTTATTTGCATAGATTTACATCCCTTGTCATGAAATATATGGTCCCATGTGGTCCTTCTTAGTTATAAGTCACGCCTACAATAGGCAATAAAGCTCAACCGTTAAAAGCAAAGTATATATGCTACAAGACAGAACAGACCATTATCATTATAAAATCCTATATGATTGTGTTCAGCCTGTACAAAATTCGCTATATGTCTTGTAACTTTATATCTACCTGCTGGCATAGGTTTGTCCTTTTCTGTATATACATTTATAATGGCATATATGATGTACACTGATTACATCCATTTACTTGTAATAAAGGTTTAGAATTAAGTATTAGCTAACTCCACAGCTCATTCAGCTTACACAGTTAATATTGTTGTTATGAATAGACACCCTTGCAGTTAATATTATACATCATTATATGTTAGTGCTTGTTAACCTTGCTCTATGTACATCTCTCTATGATTAGTAGGTATATGTTTTGTATGTTCACTTATGCTACTGAGGGGACTAGAATATACCGCAGTTCCTATAGGTTATATGTTAAATGCATAACGCAATATTTGCTTGCAGTATGGTTATACTAGTTAAGCAGAGGCTTCCAATTGGCAGGCATATGCCACATGTTATTGGTAGCAGAGATTTATTTTGTGATGAGATGAGTAATCCAGACTTCCTGTAGGTTCTGGCTAACATAGGATTTACTTACATCCAACCTACTGCTAAATCAGTTGCCAATATGTTTCTGATTGCTATATAATATTACTATCCGCTCATAACACATACTATCATGATCATATGACCTACTCCCCACTATATCCCCCCTCTAACTATAGACAACTCATCATGCCATAGCTCTCTTTCTTTTGTAAGGTAAGGAGCCAGTACAGCATGTATTGTCTTATCTCTAGTAGTTCGTTTAACTTCCCGGCTTAATTTTAAACTATCCTCTTATACGCCCCCAATATTCTTATGCATGGGCAGTAACATATAGATAGTTGACCCAGCTTAATAGCTTATCTATTTTGCTTCACTGACAAGTCTAAGAGCCCCCTCCAAGTTATCTAAAAAAAAAAAAATCTTTCATATATTTATGGCTCTGCCCTCCACCCTTTCCCCTAATATATATAGCGGTGCTTACCCGCTGAATTTCCCCCTCCCCCTTCTCTATACACGCATCTATGCTCCTATTGCAGCTCTGAAAGAGCTGGACATTTGACCATCAGATATATATTATTTTCTATACTTCTGGTACACAGGACCTAAAACTGTGTCCCCAACTGGTCAGTCATACATGATATATTATTGAAAAATCGAGGTCTCATTAGCTTTTCACCAATGTACTGTATAGATGCTGAAATGTTTCAGTTAATCTTGTATGTATCTCGTTTTTTTTTTTTTTGACAAAAAGGTGTATTGTATCTTACGTTTGTTATACAAAAACCTCAATAAAAAAATTATTTTAAAAAAACAAAACATAAATATATATGTATATATTTAAATAGTTATATATTTTTATATATTGCTGCCCAACGCTGCACAACTTACCCCCTTTGCTGCGCTAGGTTCTGTGCCATGTCTATCAGCATCAGAAAGAGGCTCCCATTGTAACCTATGGAAGTGTGCTCTTGTGAGCGCAAAGCTTCCATGCAATGCAAACGCAAGTATACTTGTAGAATTTTTAGAAGTATTTAAGTACAGCAATGCAAAGTATACTGTTTGTGGTAAATGGGATCATACAACCACAGAATTATATAAGCATAATAACAGTACAATATTGGTGTTTTGCAAGTACTATTTAATGAAGCTGCCAGTTGAGGACCTGTAAGGCATCTGTTTCTGGATCTAGACACTGAGTCTTATGTATTTGTCCTCTTGCTCAGTTGTGCACAAGAGCCTCCCATTCCTCTTTATTTTCTGGTTAGAGACAGCTTCTTGTCAATTCCATGCATTGAACAAGAATAGACTGATGAGTTTTTATAAAAAGTTTTTTGTTTCTGGCCTAAATAGTTGAGCCTGTAATCGAACCCACAATTGCTGATACTCCAGATACTCAACTAGTCTACTGAAGACCAGTTTTATTGATTCTTTAATCAGCAAGCTTACTAGTACACTATATATTTTGGAGTCACTGTATACTAAACTTTAATACACTTTTACACATTTTTCGCGGGGGGGGGAGGGGGTAATAAAATGAATGTCTTTATCCAAACTCCTAACTTATAAATGAGAAGGAGCATAAAGTTTAATTAATTATTGAGCGCTTTGTTAATTTGATCTGTTGCATTATACAGTTATAAAGAAGAAAAACTTAATCAAAATTAAACACAAAAATAAACAATATAAGCTACAAATAAAATAGCCTAAAACTGCTAATAGCACATTGCCTAAAATATGCAAAATAAACATTCCTCTATTTGTGCTATTGCCAAAACTTTTAACAAACTATTAGGTTTAAAGTAATGTCAGATTAGTGCATATACAGCTAGACTACAAGTTTTGAGCGCTATAGGGATTTTAACGACCGCCACAAAGCGGCGTTATTTCACCTCCCTATAGCGCCGGTATTACAGGTTTTGAAAAAGCAGGCTTGCGTGGGCGAAATGGTAGCGTTGAGCTTTATACCCCACCGAAAACAAGCGTTGCTTTGACGTGCTCGTGCACGATTTCCCCATAGACATCAATGGAGAGAGCCGGCAAAAAAAAAGCCTTACAGCTGCAATCACGGAAACAAAAAGCTCCGTAACGCAGACCCATTGATGTCTAAGGGGAAAAAGAAAATAATGTTTAAACCTAACACCCTAACATAAACCCCGAGTCTAAACACAACTAATCTGCTGCTCCCAACATTGCCGCCACCTACATACAGTTATTAACCCCTAATCTGCCGCCCCCAACATCGCCGCCATCTACATAATGTTATTAACCCCTAATATGCTGCCCCCAACATCGCTGCCACCTACTTAATGTTATTAACCCCTAATCTGCTGCCCCCAACATCGCCGCCACCTACATAATGTTATTAATCTCTAATCTGCCACCCCCAACATCGCCGCCACCTACATAATGTTATTAATCTCTAATCTGCCATCCCCAACATCGCCGCCATCTACATAAAACTATTAACCCTTAATATGCCGCTGCCGATGTCGCCACCACTATACTAAAGTTATTAACCCCTAAACCTCCGGCCTCCCACATCACTACCACTAAATAAATCCATTAACCCCTAAACCTAACCCTAACGTAACCCTAAGCCTAACCCTAACACCCACTAACTTTAACATAATAGAAATATAGATAAATTAAATATACAATTATTAACTAAATAATACCTATTTAAAAGTAAATACTTACCTGTGAAATAAAACCTAAGCTAGCTAATAGTTATATTGTATCTAGCTTATGTTTTATTTTTATTTCACAGGTAAGTTTGTATTTATTTTAACTAGGCAGACTAGATAGTAAATAGTTATTTAACCACCTAGTTAAAATAAATACAAGCTTACCTGTGAAATAAAACCCTGCCTTACACTAAAACCTAAAATTACAAAAAAAAATAAACACTAACATTACTAAAAATAACTAAATTACATAAAAGCAAACACTAAATTACTAAAAGTAAGAAACAAATTATCAAAAATAAAAAAGAATTACACCTAATCTAATAGCCCTATCAAAATAAAAAGCCCCCCCCCAAAAATAAAAAACCCCTAGCCTACAATAAACTACCAATGGCCCTCAAAAGGGCCTTTTGTGGGGCATTGCCCCAAAGAAATCAGCTCTTTTACCTGTAAAAGAAACACAAACACCCCCCAACAGTAAAACCCACCACCCCCACAACCAACCCCCCCAAATAAAATAACTATCTAAAAAAACTAAGCACCCCATTGCCCTGAAAAGGGAATTTGTATGGGCATTGCCCTTATAAAGGCATTTAGCTTTTTTACATGCCCAGACCCTAAACTAAAAATAAACCCACCAAAAAAAACCTTAAATAAACCTAACACTAACCTCTGACGATCCACTTACAGTTTTTGAAGTCCCGCTTGAAGAATCCATCCAGCCTGCAAGAAGTCTTCATCCAGGCAGCTTCTTCGATCTTCAGCCATCTGGCTCGGAGCGGGTCCATCCTGAAGACATCTGGCATGGAGCATCCTCTTCATACTGTCGTAAACTGGAACTTCAATGCAAGTGATGTCATCTAAGATGGCGTCCCTTGCATTCCTATTGGCTGAAAGATTTAAATCAGCCAATAGGATTTGAGCAGCTCTCTTCATATTGGCTGTTCCAATCAGCCAATAGGATTGAGCTCTCATCCTATTGGCTAATCCAATCAGCCAATAGGATTGAGCTCTCATCCTATTGGCTGATTGGAACAGCCAATAGAATGAGAGCTGCTCAAATCCTATTGGCCGATCCAATCAGCCAATAGGATTTGAGCAGCTCTAATCCTATTGGCTGATTGAAATCTTTCAGCCAATAGTAATGCAAGGGATTCCATCTTGGATGATGTCACTTGCATTGAAGTTCAAATTTACGGCAGCAACCATATGAAGAGGATGCTCCACGACGGATGTCTTCAGGATGGACCTGCTCCGCGCCGGATGGATGAAGATAGAAGATGCCATCTGGATTAAGACTTCGCCAGCTGGATGAAGATCGAAGAGGCCTCCTGGATGAAGACTTCTTGCTGGCTGGATCCTTCAAGCGGGACTTCAATAACTGTAAGTGGATCATCAGGTAGTTAGTGTTAGGTTTATTTAAGGGTTTTTTGGGTGAGTTTTATTTTTAGTTTAGAGTCTGGGCATGTAAAAGAGCTAAATGCCCTTTTAAGGGCAATGCCCATACAAATGCCCTTTTCAGGGCAATGGGGAGCTTAGGTTTTTTTAGATAGTTATTTTATTTGGCGGGGGGGTTGTGGGGGGTGGATTTTACTGTTGGGGGGGTGTTTGTATTTTTTTTACAGGTAAAAGAGCTGATTTCTTTGGGGCAATGCCCCACAAAAGGCCCTTTTAAAGGGCCATTGGTAGTTTATTGTAGACTAGGTTTTTTTTTTTATTTTGGGGGGCTTTTTTGTTTTTATAGGGCTATTAGATTAGGTATAATTCTTTTATATTTTTGATAATTTGTTTCTTATTTTTCGCAATTTAGTGGGGGTTTTTTTATTTTTAGAGTAGTGTTAGGATTTTTTTAATGTGTAGTTTAGTTTAATTTAATTGGTAGTTAGTTTAATTGTAGTTTAAT
Source organism: Bombina bombina (assembly GCF_027579735.1). Taxonomy (NCBI): domain Eukaryota; kingdom Metazoa; phylum Chordata; class Amphibia; order Anura; family Bombinatoridae; genus Bombina; species Bombina bombina. Next base: position 304,722,499 of record NC_069500.1, on the reverse strand, counting down.
AATTATCTTAGTTTAATTGTTAATTTAAAATTAATTTATTTAATTTGACAAGTACATTTTAATTTAATTTAAGATAGGGAAATTGTAATTTTAATATAACGTTAAGGGGTCGTTAGGTTAAGGGGTTAATAGTTTATTTTAGTATATTTAGTTGTGGGGGGCTTGCGGTTTAGGGGTTAATAGGTTTATTATAGCGGCATTGTGGACGGACAGCAGATTAGGGGTTAATAATATTTAAAATGGTTTTTGTGATGTGGGAGGGTGGTGGTTTAGGGGTTAATAGGTTTATTATAGTGGCGACAATGTCGGGGAGCGGCAGAATAGGGGTTAATACATTTTAATTTTGGTGGCGATGTCCTGAGCGGCAGATTAGGGGTTAATAAATTTATTATAGTGTTTGTGATGCGGGAGGGCCTGGGTTTAGGGGTTAATAGGTAGTTTATGGGTGTGGTTAGTGTACTTTTTAACACTTTAGTTATGAGTTTTATTGTACAGCTTTGTAGAGTAAAACTCATAACTGCTGACTTTAGATGGCGGTATGGAGCTTGTCAGTATAGGGTGTACCGCTCACTTTTTGGCCTCCCAGGCAAACTCGTAATACCGGCGCTATGGGAGTCCCATTGAAAAAGTGTGGTACTGATGTTGCGTGGCAGGCTAAAAGGTGTGCGGTACACCTATACCTACAAGACTTGTAATAGCAACGTTAGGGAAAAAGCAGCGTTATGGACCATAATGCTGCTTTTTCAATCATAATGTCAAACTCGTAATCTATCTGAATAAGAATTATTAATCTTACATTGCATTATTGAAATATTACATTTAAAATATTACAAAAGTATAATAATTATTGAAATGATTATAGATACTGTAAAAAATAAATATATTCCATGGATTATTTAGAATTTTTTACAGTAACTATAATAATTTTTAATAATAATTATTAATTTTTAAAATATTTTATATGTAATATTTCAATAATGTAATGTAAGTTATTATAAGTTAGTTATTCTTAATGTGCACTAACCCGACCCGGTAGACCTAGATAGCTAACCCTGATGCATGTTATGAATATTTTACATTCCTATTTTTTTTGCATAGAAAAAAATACATTTTATTAATATGTATTTCTATATATATATATATCTGATAATTTTAATGTAAAATAGATATCTATACCTATATATCTATAGGAATAGATATAGAGGTATAGGTATATACATATATATATATATATATATATATATATATATAGAGAGAGAGAGAGAGAGAGAGAGAGAGAGAGAGAGAAATATGTATTTACAATAACAATTACATTATCCTGTATGTGAAGAATATTGGAATGTTAATTATGTATAGTAAATATACAGTCAAACACATAAAACAACATATGCACACACAAACACATATATATATTTCTATATACATACACATATTTAGATACGTATATGTATGTATATATGCATTATAGCCCTTTGTAGTCAAACAAATTGTCACATACCATATATCTTTAACCCTTCATATAAATAATTTATCAGATAGTTTTTAAATGACAGTAACTGTAGTGTTTAGTACACCTTTTTTAATTCACTACCCTTCAGGTGAGGGTTTCAGTCACTCTAGCCCAATGAGCGTAAATATGATTGCACTCTAGTGATCAAGTTTACATTACTTATGATACACAACCTATTTTGACACGTACAAAAAGCTGATATTGCTCACACGCAACAGTTAGCCACTTGTAATCTAGTGCAAAATATCCTTTCATAGGTTCTGGCACATTATTTGTTAGGATAGGCTTAAGATGAGATTTTAATTTCTTGTCTGCAAAATACCTCTGCATAGACAAATTGATTTGGGCCTGTAAATGTTTCAAACATTTAGTCGCTGTTTAAATGGCAGAAGGATAAACCTTTTAAAAACTCAAGAAACATAAATCAGGTTCAGAAAGTCCTAGGACTGGTGTTAAAAATGTATCCTCTCCAGATAAAAGTTTAAACTAACAAAATTTCAAGCTGGATAAAAGTTCCATTTAAATCTACTGCCACAATGTTCATAAGAGTTAAATGCAAATGATCCTTCTAGACAGATCATTTGCATTTAACTCTGATAAGCACTGTGGCACTAGATTTAACAGAACTTCTATCCAACATGAGATTGACAGTAAATATTGGATATCCAATCATATCGCTCACTGGAAGCCATGTGGCTCAAAGTAACACAGAAACGCAGAGAGCAACGCAAAACCAAAGCAATGGATCCTGTGAGCCGTGGGTAGTGGTTTGGAGTATCCCTTGCACCAGTAAGCATGGATTGATGCTTATTCTGTTTATTTTGTCAGTTTGAACTTTTATCCGGAGAGGATATATTTTTAACACCAGTCCTAGGACTTTCTGAATCTGATTTTATGTAATTGGTTTATGCTTCTTAAATTAGTTGCAACTATATTTTAGAGGGAGACGTCCTTTCTGTAAAGTGTCTTTTATAGATTGATCAAACTGTCTTATTTTAACTGATCTGTGAATTGCCTGATATTAATACATTGTAAGCTTTGTTATACCTGTTTAGGAGTAATTTTTAACAGATTTCCACATATACCTTGATAAGTGGTTGAGCTTTTTAGCACCTTCTTTCTTTTTTCTACATTTGTAAAGTATTTCAAGAGATAACTGAGAGGGTAGGCTGTTTTTAAAAGGCTTCCACTTCCCAAGCACACTAAATTCTTTGTCTTTCTGTATTATAATTCTACATAAACACGTCATGATTTATGTTTTCTAAAAGGAAGAAATCTACTGCAAGTCGCTCATAAACGTCCTTTTTTAACTGAATTTGCCTATTTTGTTTTTTCAGGATTCTTTTGAAATTATTAAGTGGCACATGCGCTCAACAAATGTTTCTCACATATTTGTAATACTTCAGTAAATGCATCAGATTTGTAGGCTCAGCTTGAACGTCAAGGATCTCATTCTTCTTCGCAACATCTGCAAATGTTAAAAACTTGGTTAATGTCATATATTATTGTTTTAAAGACTTTTAATAGTCTTTAAAATTATCTTTCACAGCAGACACGTGTGCCTTGTCAAAAGGTTGGTCTTATCTAAAATTATACATTTTATAATGTTTTCAAATAATGGCCCAGATTAAGGCCTAGATTTGGAGTTTGGCGGTAGCCGTGAAAACCAGCGTTAGAGGCTCCTAACGCTGGTTTTAGGCTACCGCCGGTATTTGGAGTCACTCAAAATAGGGTCTAACGCTCACTTTCCACCCGCGACTTTTCCATACCGCAGATCCCCTTACGTAAATTGCGTATCCTATCTTTTCAATGGGATTTTTATAACTCCGGTATTTAGAGTCGTTTCTGAAGTGAGCGTTAGACATCTAACGACAAAACTCCAGCCGCAGGAAAAAAGTCAGTAGTTAAGAGCTTTCTGTGCTAACGCCGGTTTATAAAGCTCTTAACTACTGTGCTCTAAAGTACTCTAACACCCATAAACTACCTATGTACCCCTAAACCGAGGTCCCCCCACATCGCAGACACTCGAAAAAAAATGTTTAACCCCTAATCTGCCGACCGCCACCTACGTTATACTTATGTACCCCTAATCTGCTGCCCCTAACACCGCCGACCCCTGTATTATATTTATTAACCCCTAATCTGCCCCCCTCAACGTCGCCTCCACCTGCCTACACTTATTAACCCCTAATCTGCCGACCGCAAAGTGCCGCCACCTACGTTATCCTTATGTACCCCTAATCTGCTGCCCCTAACACCGCCGACCCCTATATTATATTTATAAACCCCTAATCTGCCCCCCTCAATGTCGCCTCCACCTGCCTACACTTATTAACCCCTAATCTGCCGACCGGACCTGAGCGCTACTATAATAAAGTTATTAACCCCTAATCCGCCTCACTAACCCTATCATAAATAGTATTAACCCCTAATCTGCCCTCCCTAACATCGCCGACACCTAACTTCAATTATTAACCCCTAATCTGCCGACTGAATCTCGCCGCTATTCTTTTTTTTTCAATTCCTTTTTATTGAGGTTAAATATAAAAGTCAACAAAAAAAGAAAAAGAAACATATTATAACAATCAAATTGTCAAAAAACAAATCTGTTACATCACAGTTACAACAAGACAATTATAGATAAACCTCCTGTTTCCTATTTTCTAATACATAGAGATGGAAGATTTTAAACCTCTCATTATCAATGTACAAAATGAAATAACAAAAAAGGAGACACAAAGATTATTACAGCAATGTGCAGAAAACTGACTATTATTAGCTGAACATTCTGAGCTTAAGTCCTGGATATTTCAAAAATAGCTAACATGGCATAATATAGTTTCGTGTTTCTGCCCTGTGTCTCTGAAATCATAGACCATAATCTTCTTTTTCTTTTTTTTCACTAATGTACTTTCCTAACTTTTCCTACTCAGACACAGCAATGAATATAATAACGTAAAACAAAACAAATCAAAACAAGACAAGACAAAACAAAACAAAACAAAACGAACCAAAACAGACCAAACCAAACCAAACCAAACCAAAACAAAACAAGACAAAACAGAGCAAAACACAAGGGAAAAAAAAAAAAAAAAAAAAAAGGAGAAAAGGGGAAGGGTCAATAAGCCGGGGTATTTCTCTCCCACTCCCCATCTCCTCACCCCCATCCCGCCCCCCCACAGCGCCACCAACTAGGAATCTCTCACAGTACCACTAATCCAAGTATGTGGGAAAATATCCAGTAACGTTAATTCTGCGAAGGTCTGTGAAGAGAGGAAGGGTGACAGGATCCTCTTTTGCAAAGGATATGGATAAGATAGAATAACTGGCGTCCATTTCCAGAAAAACTTCTTGATCCTTTTCTCAGATACGTCATGAAGATGAAAGGATTCAAAGACAATTTGATCTTGTAATGATCTGAAGACCATGGCTAATCCAGGTATCCGCCTAGCTTTCCAATTTTTAAGTATACAATATCTAACCGCAAGAATAATAGTATTTAGGCTATTTATAGTATTCATATTAAGAGCCTCATGTGGAGGACATAGAAAGATAATATCCTCCGCTGATAAAGCGCATGATATTTTATATAATTTGTTAAACCAGAAGATAATCTTAAGCCATAGTTGTCTTACCATAGGGCATATCCAAAACATGTGAAGTACATCAGCTCTATCATATGAACAACGAGGACATAAATTGACCGAAGACGGAAAGATTCTAGAGACTTTCCACGGGGAGAGATAGAAATTATTAACCAGCTTCATGTGAGATTCCTTCCAAGAGACCGGTACTTTGCACTTATGTAGAGAGTCAAAACTCTGAATAATCTTATCATGGTTTATCAGGGGAATTAGCGGAGACCAAGATTTACAGATAATGTCCTTAAATAGTAGACTCTGTTTATTCAACATGATATCATACATCAAGGATATGGAAGAATTTCCTCCCACAAATTTTTGTATAAGAAGCTTAACATCCGTCCAATCAGAAAGAGAAGAAAGAGACCAGCTTTGTGATACGACAAAATGGCGAATTTGAAAGTAGGCGAATAGATTGGATCTAGCTAGATCATATTTATTAAAAATAATATCTGCTTCTAAAAGTTGATCATTCTCATCAAATAACTGTTTTACATAATGTAGACCTTTATCGGACCAAACTTTAAAAGCTTTTTGATAAAGACCCGGCAAAAAATTTGGATTACTTGTAATAGGGAGCCATTCAGAGAATGAATAATCTATATTTAATATTGTACAGAACTTCTGCCAGGCCACTACAATATTCCTGATAGAAATGAGACAGCTAACATTCTGCGGTAGATTCTGAACAGCGATATGTAGTATAGCCTTTAACGCAAATGGGGTAATCAAATAATTTTCTATTTCTACAGATGAAACCAGATTAGAGCCAGCTAACCAGTCTATAGCTGTTTTAACCATCACGACCAGGTTATATGTTTTAAGATTGGGAAGCGCCAAACCCGCCGATCCATAATTTTGCATTAGTCTGGCCAATGCAATTCGAGGCCTTGTATTATTCCAAATGAATTTGGAGATATGAGCATTAAAAAGCTTTAAATCTTTATTTAATATAAATAAAGGCAGATTCTGGAGAGGGTATAATAAACGCGGAAAGATAATTGACTTTATCAGATTTACTCTGGCTGTGATAGACAATGGAAAAGCAGCCCATAGATATAAATCAGATCCAATTTTTTGAAACAAATGCTCAAAATTAGCTTTGTACCAAAATTTAGGGTTTTTATGTAGGATTAAGCCTAAATATTTAATAACATCAACCATTTTAAATGGGATATCGAAGCCAGCTAACTGAGAGTTGTTGATGCACATTAATTCACTCTTTTCTAGGTTAATCTTATAACCTGAAAAGGAACTGAAAGTTTCTAATTCGTGTATAATCATAGGGATAGACTGCTGGATATTGGTAAGAAAAAGCAACACGTCATCTGCATAGAGCAGCGTTTTAAGACGGTGTGCACCGAATGGGACTCCGTCCAAAACATCTCTGAATCGAATCGCAAGGGGCTCCAGCGCGATATTAAAAAGAAGAGGGGATAGAGGACACCCTTGCCTGGTGCCTCTCTGTAATATTATTTTAGAAGATAAAGAGCCATTAATAAGCAAGAAGGAGATCGGGTTATGATATAGTCTACCAATAAACTTAACGAATTCCCCTTTTAAACCAAATTGATCCATCGCTCTGAATAGATATTCCCATACTATCGAGTCGAAGGCTTTAACCGCGTCTAGGGAAAGTATTGCAGTCTCTTGCCATAAGGGCTTCTTCTTAATTCTACCTTAATTCTACCTTCTACCTTAATTCCGATTGGCTGATAGAATCCTATCAGCCAATCGGAATTCGAGGGACGCCATCTTGGATGACGTCATTTAAAGGAACCTCATTCGTCGTTCAGTCATCGGCCAGGATGGATGTTCCACGGTGGAGGTCTTCAGGATGCTGCCGCTTCGCTCCGGATGGATGCCGCTTGGATGAAGACTTCAATCGGATGGAAGACCTCTTCTGCCCCGCTTGGATGAAGACTTCAGCCGGATCATGGACCTCTTCAGCCCCCCGCTTGGGCTTGGATCAGGACATCGGAGGAGCTCTTCTGGACTGATCGGTGAACCTGGTATGGTGAAGACAAGGTAGGATGATCTTCAGGGGCTTAGTGTTAGGTTTATTTAAGGGGGGTTTGGGTTAGATTAGGGGTATGTGGGTGGTGGGTTGTAATGTTGGGGGGCTTGGGTATTGTATGTTTTTTTTTACAGGCAAAAGAGCTGTATTTCTTGGGGCATGACCCGCAAAGGGCCCTGTTTAGGGCTGGTAAGGTAAAGGAGCTTTGAACTTTAGTAATTTAGAATAGGGTAGGGCATTTTTTTATTTTGGGGGGCTTTGTTATTTTATTAGGGGGCTTAGAGTAGGTGTAATTAGTTTAAAATTGTTGTAATATTTTTCTTATGTTTGTAAATATTTTTTTATTTTTTGTAACTTAGTTCTTTTTTATTTTTTGTACTTTAGCTAGTTTATTTAATTGTATTTATTTGTAGCAATTGTATTTAATAAATTTATTGATAGTGTAGTGTTAGGTTAATTGTAGGTAATTGTAGGTAGTTTATTTAATTAATTTATTGATAGTCTAGTGTTAGGTTTATTTGTAACTTAGGTTAGGATTTCTTTTACAGGTAAATTTGTAATTATTTTAACTATTTTAGCTATTAAATAGTTCTTAACTATTTAATAGCTATTGTACCTGGTTAAAATAAATACAAAGTTACCTGTAAAATAAATATAAATCTTAAAATAGCTATAATATAATTATAATTTATATTGTAGCTATATTAGGATTTATTTTACAGGTAAGTATTTAGCTTTAAATAGGAATAATTTATTTAATAAGAGTTAATTAATTTCGTTAGATTTAAATTATATTTAACTTAGGGGGGTGTTAGTGTTAGGGTTAGACTTAGCTTTAGGGGTTAATACATTTATTAGAATAGCGGTGAGCTCCAGTCGGCAGATTAGGGGTTAATGTTTGAAGTTAGGTGTCGGCGATGTTAGGGAGGGCAGATTAGGGGTTAATACTATTTATGATAGGGTTAGTGAGGCGGATTAGGGGTTAATAACTTTATTATAGTAGCGCTCAGGTCCGCTCGGCAGATTAGGGGTTAATAAGTGTAGGCAGGTGGAGGCGACGTTGTGGGGGGCAGATTAGGGGTTAATAAATATAATATAGGGGTCGGCGATGTTAGGGCAGCAGATTAGGGGTACATAGGGATAATGTAAGTAGCAGCGGTTTACGGAGCGGCAGATTAGGGGTTAATAATAATATGCAGGGGTCAGCGATAGCGGGGGTGGCAGATTAGGGGTTAATAAGTGTAAGGTTAGGGGTGTTTAGACTCGGGGTACATGTTAGAGTGTTAAGTGCAGACGTAGGAAGGGTTACCGCATAGCAAACAATGAGGCTGCGTTAGGAGCTGAACGCGGCTTTTTTGCAGGTGTTTGGTTTTTTTTCAGCTCAAACAGCTCCATTGTTTCCTATGGGGGAATCGTACACGAGCACGTTTTTGAGGCTGGCCGCGTCCGTAAGCAACTCTGGTATCGAGAGTTGAAGCTGCGTTAAAAATGCTCTACGCTCCTTTTTTGGAGCCTAACGCAGCCTTTATGTGGACTCTCAATACCAGAGTTATTTTTATGGTGCGGCCAGAAAAAAGCCAGCGTTAGTTTTTCGGGTCGTTACCGACAAAACTCCAAATCTAGGCCTAAGAGTTTTGCGTTAGAGGCTGTGCGGTGCTAAAGAGCAGTTTTCCCTCACTGCTCACTTACCTACAGCGCTGGTATTACGAGTTTTCACAAACCCGTCGGTAAAAGACAAGAAGTGAGTGTTGAGCAAAATTTTGCCCATTACCTCACTCCAATATCAACGGTGAGCTGGTGTAACATGCTTGTGCACGATTTACCCATAGGAATCGACGGGCAGAGCCGGCTGAAAAAAAAGTCTAACACCTGCAAAAAAGCAGCGTAAAACGCCACCACTATAATAAACATATTAACCCCTAAACCGCCACATTCCCGCATCTAAAAACACTATTTAAATATTATTAACCCCCAATCTGCTGCCCCTAACATCGCCGCCACCTACCTACATTTATTAACCCCTAATCTGCCGCCCCCAACGTTGCCTCCACTATACTAAATTTATTTACCCCTAAACCTAAGTCTAACCCTAACACCTACTAACTTAAATATAACTAAAATAAATCTAAATAAAACCTACTATTAATAACTAAATAATTCCTATTTAAACTAAATACTTACCTATAAAATAAACCATAAGCTAGCTACAATATAACTAATAGTTACATTATATCTAGTTTAGGGTTTATTTTTATTTTACAGGCAAGTTTGTATTTATTTTAACTAGGTAGAATAGTTACTAAATAGTTATTAACTATTTACTAACTACCTAGCTAAAATAAATACAAATTTATCTGTAAAATAAAACCTAACCTGCCTTACACTAACACCTAACCTTACACTACAATTAAATAAATTACCTAAATTAAATACAATTACCTAAATTACAAAAAAAAAAACCCACTAAATTACACAAAATAAAAAAAGACATTCGGCTAGATTTAGAGTTCTGCGGCCAAAGGTGTGCGTTAGCTACGCATGTTTTTTTTTCCCCGCACCTTTTAAATACCGCTGGTATTTAGAGTTCACAGAAGGGCTGCGTTAGGCTCCAAAAAAGGGAGCGTAGAGCATATTTACCGCCACTGCAACTCTCGATACCAGCGGTGCTTACGGACGCGGCCAGCTTCAAAAACGTGCTCGTGCACGATTCCCCCATAGGAAACAATGGGGCTGTTTGAGCTGAAAAAAAACTAACACCTGCAAAAAAGCAGCGTTAAACTCCTAACACAGCCCCATTGTTTCCTATGGGAAAACACTTCCTAAGTCTGCACCTAACACTCTAACATGAACCCAGAGTCTAAACACCCCTAGCCTTACACTTATTAACCCCTAATCTGCCGCCCCCGCTATCGCTGACCCCTGCATATTATTATTAACCCCTAATCTGCCGCTCCGTACACCGCAGCAGCCTACGTTATCCCTATGTACCCCTAATCTGCTGCCCCTAACCCTGCCGACCCCTATATTATATTTATTAACCTCTAATCTGCCGCTCCTGCTATCGCTGACCCCTGCATATTATTATTAACCTCTATTCTGCCGCTCCGTACACCGCCGCAACCTACGTTATCCCTATGTACCCCTAATCTGCTGCCCCTAACATCGCCGACCCCTATATTATATTTATTAACCCCTAATCTGCCGCCCCCGCTATCGCTGACCCCTGCATATTATTATTAACCCCTAATCTGCCGCTCCGTACACCGCCGCAACCTACGTAATCCCTATGTACCCCTAATCTGCTGTCCCTAACACCGCCGACCCCTATATTATATTTATTAACCCCTAATCTGCCGCCCCCGCTATTGCTGACCCCTGCATATTATTATTAACCCCTAATCTGCCGCTCCGTACACCGCCGCAACCTACATTATCCCTATGTACCCCTAATCTGCTGCCCCTAACACAGCCGACCCCTATATTATATTTATTAACCCCTAATCTGCCGCCCCCGCTATCGCTGACCCCTGCATATTATTATTAACCCCTAATCTGCCGCTCCGTACACCGCCGCAACCTACGTTATCCCTATGTACCCCTAATCTGCTGCCCCTAACACCGCCTACCCCTATATTATATTTATTAACCCCTAATCTGCCGCCCCCACTATCGCTGACCCCTGCATATTATTATTAACCCCTAATCTGCCGCTCCGTACACCGCCGCCACCTACGTTATCCCTATGTACCCCTAATCTGCTGCCCCTAACACCGCCGACCCCTATATTATATTTATTAACCCCTAATCTGCCCCCCTCAACATCGCCGACACATACCTACACTTATTAACCCCTAATCTGCTGACCGGACCTCACCGCTACTATAATAAATGTATTAACCCCTAAAGCTAAGTCTAACCCTAACACTAACACCCCCCTAAATTAAATATAATTTAAATCTAACTAAATAAATTAACTCTTATTAAATAGATTATTCCTATTTAAAGCTAAATACTTAGCTGTAAAATAAACCCTAATATAGCAACAATATAAATAATAATTATATTGTAGCTATTTTAGGATTAATATTTATTTTACAGGCAACTTTGTATTTATTTTAACCAGGTACAATAGCTATTAGTTAATAACTATTTAATAGTTACCTAGTTAAAATAATTACAAAATTACCTGGAACATAAATCCTAACCTAAGTTACAATTAAACCTAACACTACAGTATCATTAAATTAATTAAATAAAATACCTACAATTATCTACAATTAAACCTAACACTACACTATCAATAAATTACTTAAATAAAATACCTACAATTATCTACAATTAAACCTAACACTACACTATCAATAAATTAATTAAATACAATACCTACAAATAAATACAATTAAATAAACTAACTAAAGTACAAAAAATAAAAAAGAACTAAGCTACAAAAAATAAAAAAATATTTACAAATATTAGAAAAATATTACAACAATTTTAAACTAATTACACCTACTCTAAGCCCCCTAATAAAATAACAAAGCCCCCCAAAATAAAAAAATGCCCTACCCTATTCAAAAATTAAAATAGAAAAGCTCTTTTACCTTACCAGCCCTTAAAAGGGCCCTTTGCGGGGCATGCCCCAAATAATTCAGCTCTTTTGCCTGTAAAAAAAAACATACAATACCCCCCCAACATTACAACCCACCACCCACATGCCCCTAATCTAACCCAAACCCCCTTAAATAAACCTAACACTAAGCCCCTGAAGATCTCCCTACCTTGTCTTCACCACACCGGGTCCTGATCTGTCCAGAAGAGCCTCCGAAATCTTCATTCAAGCCCAAGCGGGGGCTGAAGAGTGACGTCCAGCCTCCGGCTGAAGTCTGGATCCAAGCGGCGGCTAAAGAATTCCATCTTTGGGCAGAAGTCTTCATCCTATCCGGGCAGAAGAGTCGATCCGGACCGGCAAACATCTTCATCCAAGCCGCATCTTCTATGTTTTTCCATCCGATGACAACCGGCTCCATCTTGAAGACCTCCGGTGCGGATCCATCCTCTTCTTGCGATGTCCTAAGTCCGAATGAAGGTTCCTTTAAATGACGTCATCCAAGATGGCGTCCCTCGAATTCCGATTGGCTGATAGGATTCTATCAGCCAATCGGAATTAAGGTAGGAAAATTCTGATTGGCTGATGGAATCAGCCAATCAGAATCAAGTTCAATCCGATTGGCTGATCCGATCAGCCAATCAGATTAAGCTCGCATTCTATTGGCTGATCGGAACAGCCAATAGAATGCAAGGTCAATCTGATTGGCTGATAGAATCCTATCAGCCAATCGGAATTCAAGGGATGCCATCTTGGATGACGTCATTTAAAGGAACCTTCATTCGGACTTAAGACGTCGCAAGAAGAGGATGGATTCGCGCCAGAGGTCTTCAAGATGGAGCTGGTTGTCATCCGATGGAAAAACATAGAAGATGCGGCTTGGATGAAGATGTTTGCCGGTCCGGATCGACTCTTCTGCCTGGATAGGATGAAGACTTCTGCCCGAAGATGGAATTCTTTAGCCGCCGCTTGGATCCAGACTTCAGCCGGAGGATGGACGTCAATCTTCAGCCCCCGCTTGGGCTTGGATGAAGATTTCGGAGGCTCTTCTGGACAGATCGGGACCCGGTGTGGTTAAGACAAGGTAGGGAGATCTTCAGGGGCTTAGTGTTAGGTTTATTTAAGGGTGGTTTGGGTTAGATTAGGGGTCTGTGGGTGGTGGGTTGCAATGTTGGGGGGGTATTTTTTATTTTTTGTAACTTAGTTCTTTTTTATTTTTTGTACTTTAGTTAGTTTATTTAATTGTATTTATTTGTAGGTATTGTATTTAATTAATTTATTGATAGTGTACTGTTAGGTTTAATTTTAGATAATTGTAGGTATTTTATTTAAGTAATTTATTGATAGTGTAGTGTTAGGTATAATTGTAGATAATTGTAGGTATTTTATTTAATTAATTTAATGATACTGTAGTGTTAGGTTTAATTGTAACTTAGGTTAGGATTTATTTTCCAGGTAATTTTGTAATTATTTTAACTAGGTAGCTATTAAATAGTTATTAACTATTTAATAGCTATTGTACCTGGTTAAAATAAATACAATGTTGCCTGTAAAATAAATATTAATCCTAAAATAGCTACAATATAATTATTATTTATATTGTAGCTATATTAGGGTTTATTTTACAGGTAAGTATTTAGCTTTAAATAGGAATAATCTATTTAATAAGAGTTAATTTATTTCGTTAGATTTAAATTATATTTAAATTAGGGGGGTGTTAGTTTTAGGGTTAGACTTAGCTTTAGGGGTTAATACATTTATTATAGTAGCGGTGAGGTCCGGTCAGCAGATTAGGGGTTAATAAGTGTAGGTAGGTGTCGGCGACGTTGAGGGGGGCAGATTAGGGGTTAATAAATATAATATAGGGGTCGGCGGTGTTAGGGGCAGCAGATTAGGGGTACATAAGTATAACGTAGGTGGCGGCGGTGTGCGGTCGGCAGATTAGGGGTTAAAAAATTTTAATTGAGTGGCGGCAATGTGGGGGAACCTCGGTTTAGGGGTACATAGGTAGTTTATGGGTGTTAGTGTACTTTAGAACACAGTAGTTAAGAGCTTTATGAACCGGCGTTAACCCAAAAAGCTCTTAACTCCTGTTTTTTTTATGCGGCTGGAGTTTTGTCGTTAGATTTCTAACGCTCACTTCAGCCACGACTCTAAATACCGGCGTTAGAAAGATCCCATTGAAAAGATAGGATACGCAAATGGCGTAGGGGGATCTGCGGTATGGAAAAGTCGCGGCTGCAAAGTGAGCGTTAGACCCTTTAATGACTGACTCCAAATACCAGCGGGCGGTAAAAACCAGCGAGCCTCTAACGCTAGTTTTGACGGCTACCGCCGTCTATCAGCCGTCTATGATAAAATCAGCCAATAGGATTGGAACAACCAATAGAATGCAAGCTTAATCCTATTGGCTGATTGGATCAGCCAATAGGATTGAAGCTCAATCCTATTGGCTGATTGCATCAGCCAATAGGAATTTTTCACCTTTAATTTCATTTGGCAGATAGAATTCTATCAGCCAATCAGAATTCAAGGGATGCCATCTTGGATGACATCACTTAAAGGAACCTTCAATCGTCGTTAGTCACTGGAAGAAGAGGATGCTCTGTGCCAGATGTCTTGAAGATGGAGGCGCTCCACGCCAAATGGATGAAGATATGCCGTCTGGATGACCATTTCTGCCGGCTTGGATGAAGTCTTCTCCCAGCTTCCTTGAGGACTTCTTGCCGCTTGGATTAAGACTTCTCTTGGCTTCGTTGAGGATGGATGTCCGGTCTTCAAAACTGTAAGTGGATCTTTGGGGGTTAGTGTTAGATTTTTTAAGGGTTTATTGGGTGGTTTTTATTTTTAGATTAGGGGTTTGGGCAATTGAAAAAGAGCTAAATGCCCTTTTAAGGGCAATGCCCATCCAAATGCCCTTTTCAGGGCAATAGGGAGCTTAGGTTTTTTTAGTTAGGGTTTTATTTGGGGGGTTGGTTGTGTGGGTGGTGGGTTTCACTGTTGGGGGGGTTGTTTGTATTTTTTTACAGGTACACGAGTTGATTTCTTTGGGGCAATACCCTGCAAAAGGCCCTTTTAAGGGCTATTGGTAGTTAAGTTTAGGCTAGGGTATTTTTTTATTTTGGGGGGGGGCTTTTTTATTTTGATAGGGCTATTAGATTAGGTGTAATTAGTTTAGATATGTGATAATTTCTTGTTTATTTTGTGTAATTTAGGTAATTGTATTTAATTAATGTAATTTATTTAATTGTAGTGTAAGGTTCGGTGTTTGTGTAACTCAGGTCAGGTTTTATTTTACAGGTAAGTTTGTATTAATTTTAGCTAGGTAGCTAGTAAATAGTTAATAACTATTTACTAACTATTCTACCTAGTTAAAATAAATACAAACTTACCTGTAAAATACAAATAAAACCTATGATAGCTACAAAGTAACTATTAGTTATATTGTAGCTAGCTTAGGGTTTATTTTATATGTAAGTATTTAGTTTTAAATAGGAACTATTTAGTTATTAATAGTAGGATTTATTTGGATTTATTTTAATTATATTAAAGTTATGGGGTGTTTTTTCTATTGGCTGATTGGAATAGGCAATAGAATGTGAGCTCAATCCTATTGGCTTCCGTGTCAAAAACCGGAAGTAGATTCATTTCTGGACAATCTCAGATTGACAAAAACAGATAATCTCTCTGTTACTGATCGTTTAGCTAATACAGCCTCAAAGTGCTTAAACTGAAAATTTGGAACTATTATTGTAAAGCAAAAACATCACACATTGTTGTATGAAAGTGAAAAACTCACTTCCCTTGATGGTGTTTTATGCTCCCTAAGACCTTGTATGGAACGCATATGCGTTTTACTAGGCCGGAAGTGACCTCACTTCCGGTTTGATGAATTAGGTAAATATCGCTTTAACACTAAGTGGCACTCAAACTCACCAGAATCGCCTATTGAGATCAGTATGGCTTAATGTAATAGCCAGAATGACTGTAAGCGAACCTGATATGGGCATCACAAACAATTTCGTAAAACCGGAAGTGACATCGTCACCTATGATTGGCACTTATTCTGACCAGTCTCAGTGCATAACAACAAGTGCCTATACTATAATGATATGTGTAAATTTTTATGTGTCGAATCAATACAGTGTTGACTGAAATAAAAATTATTGTAATACAATGTGTCAGTATATCTTCTGTGGCTATGCAACCAGGAGCAGAAGAAACATATGTATAACCAGTGTGTCAATATTCAACATATCACCCTGTGTTATGAAGCCTGCTAGCTCCCACATCAACCAAGCAGTTCAAACCCTTATCACCTAAACAAGGTTTTGGATACGGTTAAGACTGCCTATACAAAGAACATAACCACCTGAGAATGTAGACATAAAATCTAGAAAGATAAACACATAGAGCTGTCTATCATAAATATAGTGAATACTAAATTACTGCAGTAAAATATACATTTAGCATATCCTATTCTAATGGCTTAAACTTCTAGCCATAAATATACCTGCATGCGTCCTAAGAATATATCTAATATAAACTAATCCACATCTAAAAAAATCCACATCTAAAAAAATTACAAACAATGAAAATGTAAAGTGCAACTTGCATATGTGAAATAGCATCTCTATTCAAACTGGAATCAGATGTCTGTGTAAAAATCTCTGTTACAAATAATACACAAAGATTGTGTTTTTGGAGGATTCATGTTGATCATAAAATGACCAGGGCTACCAGTGGGCACAGAGATTGCGAGTGACTCGCCTTGGAATAGGGGTGGTAGGAGCATGCACCAGGTCCACTCTCATGGCACCCTGTTCATCACTCCAAAATCATGTAGCCCAAGAAGGATGTCCCCACCCAATGGTGTATGGCAGCCCTTACGCTACATGCACACAACCCTAGCCAGCTACCGCACTCTAGTAAGTTTCTGGTGCCATCACCTAGATCATTGCCCTAAAATCCGGGAAATGAGTTCAGTCCTCCAGGGTAAATGTTTCCAAGGTGATAAATCCATTCTGCTTCATGTTTGAGCAACAGTTTGTTTCTATTCCCTCCTTTATCCAACTTTGGAATATGACCAATTAATATGATTCTTATGGATGAAACAGGATGACCTTCAGCGAGACAATGTCGTGCCACTGGTTGTTCGGACTGTCCTGTGTCCAGGGCCTGTCTGATGGCCAGACGATGGTTGGCCATTCTCTCTCTCATGGTAACCTGGGTCTTGCCCACATAGAAAGAAGAACATGGGCATATCAAAAGGCACACTACATGGGTAGTGGTATACGTGATTGAATGACGTATGCTGTAAACTTTGTTGTTATGTGGATGATGGAAAGTTCTTGTAGTGATCATGGCATTACAGGTGATACACCCCAGGCATCGAAAACATCCCTTACGCCTGGATTTTTGTGGAGCTGTGTAACTGGCTTTCGGATCTGTTTTCACTAAAAGATCCCAGAGATTTGTACTTCTTCTGTAACCCACCATGGGTCTAATAAACCGGGTAAACTGTAGTTTATTATCTGATCATAAGATGGTCCATTGTTTGTTCAGTATGTTACCTACCCTTTTATTGTTTGGAGCAAAAGTGGTGCTCATGTTAGCACCCAGGCAGATGTCGCAGGAGGCTGGATTCACTATATGAGGGATTATACATATATATATATATATATATATATATATATATATACAGGTGGCCCTCGTTTTACAACGGTTCAATTTACACCATTTCAGAATAACAACCTTTTTTCCAGTCATGTGACTGCTATTTAAAAGCATTGAGAAGCAGTGCATTGATTAAAATAGCTAGTAGGTGGAGCTGTCCGCTTGTGTTGCAGCAAAGCCAAGCAAGCTGAAATTAATCAGTTTAACCAGACCTGAGCTATCGAGCAGATTTCAAAGGAACAAGATCTTCCTGTTTATAAATCAGTCCAGATTGGAATGCATAGAAATAACTGTTTGCAGAAAAATGCAAGTTAAGTCTGTGTGTGTGATTGTTTTATTAGGTTTATAATGCTGTTTAGCAAATGTTTTTGTTAATTTAACTTAATTTAATTATATATTCTGTGTTGTGTAATTATTTTATTAGGTTTATAATGCTGTTTAGCATTTAAAGTCTTCATTTCAAAGCTTTAAAAATAATGTATTAGGTGTACTTAGGAGCTTTGCTAAAGTGAAAAAGAGAGTTCTGTTCTTCCCCTCTAAGTGCAGTGGAATGTGCCACTGTCACTTCCTGAATCCTTACAGAGCAGGAGAGAGGCACAGAGAGCAGTGTTTCACACACATCTTATTAAAGTAAGATTTTACTGAAAGATTCTGTTTTTTTAATTTAATGAATGTGGTTTAGTGTTTGTTTACTCTTTTATAGCAGGGTCGTTTTTGTATTTTGTTTACTCAAACTTTACACCCACTAACTTAGCAGCTTGCCTCTGTACTTCACACTAAATTATAGACTAATTTTCTGAACTCTCTGTAGCTCTGCTGTTTTATTACTTTAAAATGCAGTGCCCCCCCCCCCTTGTGTGTGTGTGTGTGTGTGTCTCTCTCTCTCTCTATCTATCCATCTCTCTCCTTATGTGTTGTTCTCCCCCATGGTCTCTTTCTCTCTCTGTCTCTCTTCCTCCCCCTCTGACTCTCATCCCTTATGTAATGAAGGAATCTGTTACTTATGACAATTTTGAGAGGGGCCTGGAACCTAACTCCCTCACTTCCCTTTGACTTACATTATAAACTGGGTTTCAATTTACAACGGTTTTGATTTACAACCATTCCTTCTGGAACCTAACCCCGGCGTAAACTGAGGGCTACCTGTATATATATATATATGTATACATATATATTTTACCAAAAACCTATTATATATATATATATATATATATATATATATATATGTATATATTGTGATAGGTACACTTTTAGTCACGGTCTTCTAGGGCACAAATGCAGCACAGGACAATCCACTGTAGTTTAAAAGGCTTTATTTTTCACAGCAATAACAAACAGGCAGTTCATTTTCAAAAGAGGGAAATCCTTCCTCTGCAGCAAAGTTAAGTACTTTTAAATGTGTTCCAGCACTTCATAGCATTCCACAAGTGCTTTGTAAAAATAATGTCCTTTTACAGTTCACAGGAACAAAAGTCTTTTACACAGTGTAACAAACACACACACCAGCTTCTGTAGCTGTATAACTCTCTCAAGGCCTAAGTGAGGCTGCTATTTAAACCCTCACAACTTCTAATTAGCCACACCTGTGATTAGCTGCTTCACAGCTGTCTGGGATAATCAAATACACACTCTTTCTCCCTGGGGTTTTAACTGAAAGGAGAAATAGCATGTACAATGCTTGGTCTTAAATATCTTCCATTTATAACCAGGCCTTGCTTTCTGTCACAATATGTATATAGAAGTATGCATTTTTTAATAAATAGAACATATTCTTCTATGTGAAGAACATGGGAATATGAAATAATAATATTTCATGTTGGATTAGCAAACTCAAGAAAATGCAATTGGGTTTGCACGTGAGTAAGGGTGTTAGTTTTTTCCCCACTTTTTGAGTTCCATTGAAGTCTATAGGGGAAATACGGTTGCAATATTCTAACTTCGGCTTTTTGTGTGTGTTGGTTAGCAAGCAAGTGACTTTTTTTTATTTTTAACTTGTAACACATGCGGCATCCAACGTGTGCAAAAAGCTTACTTCTAGGGGAGTTAGCGTCCTAGTGGGATTAATAAATAACACCCCACTTGGAATCTAAACCTTATTGGGTAAGCCTTAGCCTTTGCTAACCCCACTTTAGAGAGGATTATTACACAGCAGATTCCTGATTCCATAACATTATTTTTACACACTCCCCTAAACAGAGAATTTCTTTGCTGACACAAAAGGGACACTTATCGGGAAGTTTTTTGCAGAGCTTTTACTTACAACACCAGAAGAAATGCACAATTTGGGAATATATAAGCATGGGAAGTCTATAAAATCATTATTGTGACCAAAAGTAGTTTTTTAACTTTCTGCTTATGAGTGTGGCATGTCTTATAGATGGTTATCTCCTGAATATTATAGTCATCTGTGCATTTAATTAATTCAATGCTATTGAATCAATAGAGGCCTAGTTATCAACGTGTCAACTTTCCTGCCTTCGCCGGCCCAATACGCCCGCCTAAGCTCGCCTACCATCGCCGTTGTGGACCTTAAAAAATTCACCTAAGTTATCAATAAATCTGTCAAAAAGTACAGGGCGATGAGCAGCGGACTGTGATAGTTATCACTCATCCGATCTCGCTGCTCTTCGGCTTTTTTACAGCTTTATTGCTAGCCTGTCACTAATCACCCACACTAACTACACTGTTCTACCCCCTATACCGGTGCCCCCGGAGCCCCCCGCAACTCAATAAAGTTAGTAACCCCTAAACCGCCGCTCCTAGACCCCGCCGCAACTCTTATAAATGTATTAACCCCTAAACCGCCGCTCCCGGACACAGCCGCAACCTACATTATACCTAGTAACCCCTATCCTGTCCCCCCTATACCGTTGCCACCTATAATAAAGTTATTAACCCCTATCCTGCTGATCCCACACCTCCCCGCAACTAAATAAATAGTTTAACCCCTAAACCGCTGCTCCCGGACCCCGCCGCAACCTATATTAAACTTATTAACCCCTAATCTGCCCCCCCTACACTGTCGCCACCTATAATACATTTATTAACCCCTAACCTGCCCCCCCTACACCGCCGCCACTGTAATAAAATTATTAACCCCTAAACCTAAGTCTAACACTAACCCTAACACCCCCCTAACTTAAATATTAATTAAATAAATCTAAATAATATTTCTATTATTAACTAAATTAATCCTATTTAAAACTAAATAAATAAACCCTAATATAGCTACAATATAAATAATAATTATATTGTAGCTATCTTAGGATTTATTTTTATTTTACAGGTAACTTTGTATTTATTTTAACCAGGTACAATAGCTATTAAATAGTTAATAACTATTTAATAGCTACCTAGTTAAAATAATTACAAAATTACCTGGAAAATAAATCCTAACCTAAGTAATAATAATAATATTATATTGTAGCTATCTTAGGATTTATTTTTATTTTACAGGTAACTTTGTATTTATTTTAACTAGGTACAATAGCTATTAAATAGTTATTAACTATTTAATAGCTACCTAGCTAAAATAAAGAGAAATTTACCTTTAAAATAAAAACTAACCTAAGTTACAATTACACCTAACACTACACTATACTTTAATAAATGATTCCTATTTAAAACTACTTACCTGTAAAATAAACCCTAAGATAGCTACAATGTAATTAATAATTACATTGTAGCTATTTTAGGATTTATATTTATTTTACAGGTAACTTTGTATTTATTTTAGCTAGTTAGAATAGTTATTAAATAGTTATGAACTATTTAATAACTACCTAGCTAAAAGAAATACAAAATTACCTGTAAAATAAATCCTAACCTAAGTTACAATTAAACCTAACACTACACTATCATTACATTAATTAAATAAATTAACTACAAATAACTACAATTAAATACAATTACATAAACTAACTAAAGTACAAAAAATAAAAAAGCTAAGTTACAAAAAAATAAAAAAAATAAGTTACAAACATTTAAAAAATATTACAACAATTTTAAGCTAATTACACCTAATCTAAGCCCCCTAATAAAATAACAAAGCCCCCCAAAATAAAAAAATTCCCTACCCTATTCTACATTAAAAAAGTTCAAAGCTCTTTTACCTTACCAGCCCTTAAAAGGGCCTTTTGTGGGGCATGCCCCAAAGAAAACTGCTCTTTTGCCTGTAAAAGTAAAATACAACCCCCCCAACATTAAAACCCACCACCCACATACCCCTAATCTAACCCAAACCCCCCTTAAAAAACCTAACACTACCCCCCTGAAGATCATCCTACCTTGAGTCGTCTTCACTCAGCCGAGCCATTGATGGAACCGAAGAGGAGATCCGGAGCGGCAGAAGTGATCCTCCAAGGGACTTACCTAAATCTATATTATACTTACCAGTAAGTATTTCATTTTTGTTAACATTTTAATTGTAATATTTGGCTCATAGTCATTAATCAAACTTTGGTAATTAGACAAATTCTAATAATTGTTTAATGTTACTGGTTTGTTTTGAATTGTCCTAGTAGATTTAAACTGTGGTATCAGTTTTTACACTCATTTGGTCAAGGTTTTTCCAGTCAAGATTACCGTAATAAATTCTAGTGTAGCAGACAACTGGGTTGAATTTAAATTAGTTTGAATAATCTTATTAATGCTTTATTAAATATGTTAATATTTTACCATAATTGAGTCCTCATTAATTTCCATAAAAATATTTTCATGTGTTTAATAATACCACCTGTAAGAACTTAATAAATAATAATTAGGGTTAAATATTAATATTTAATAATACTTGTATTTTTACTAATATTAATATTTATAAAGATCCTTAATAATACACATACAAAATAGAAAGTGTTTAGGGGGTTCTAAGTACACCCCCCTGTAAAAGAAAGGGCTTTCAGCACTCTTTTAATCAAAAGTAAACAAAAGTAATATATTTATTGAACATATCCCAAAAAGCTGTATTATACAAACATAAAAAGCACAAGCCCCTATTTGTACTATGCCAGTTCCAAGTGGTCTTTAAAGTGTCCTTTTGACCAGTCTATATGGATAGCAACACATTCTACAATCTCTTGTAATGTTTCTATGGCCCAATAACCACAATCTTTTCACTGTTCAAGTCCCAGATGAATCACAGTGGTATACTCTGGTCCTTTAAAAAATGATGAAAACCACCATTACTTAGTCCCATGTGTGCAAATATTAACTAATCAACATCCTTTATGACCAGAGATCTCTCTGCACTCATATAGGTTTACTTATGTCATGTAATATAGTTACAGAGTCCAGTATACGTCCTTGCAGGTGAGCCAGATCTATTATATTACTTACATTTCCACCTTCACCTTAATATCATCATGCAGCAGACCTCCTCCGTATGCTTTATTTGAACATATACCATCTGGACCTTTAGCGCAAGTGTTATATGTAGTGCTAAAGTGTTTTCACTTCTGAATCCAGAAAACCATGTACATGCAGCGATTTGGGGAGTTACTCATAAAACAGTGTTGTAGGAAAAGTACTTAATTTTTTTTAAATAATAGTATAGTAGTATATTTATAAATAGAATTTTTTAACTTCCAAAATGTCATTAAAGTAACAAACTACAATAGGTTAGATTATGAGTGGAGCTCTACTTTTTGCTCCTGTCCACACGTTAACTCTGCTAGAAGTAAGTCTTTTGCGGCCATCGGGTAGTGCTAATAATACAAGTTGAAAGTAAAATGTTTTCGATGATGCGCTAACCCGATATGTGCAAAAAGCCAAACTTCTAACATTGCAACAGTGTCAACATATTCACCCATAGACTTCTATAAAGCGTTAAGTGGAAAAAAAAACTATGCACCCTCTCGTGCTTGTGCGCTAACCGATTTTCTTCATGTAGAAGTGTATATATATATATATATATATATATAAATATTTAAAATTATACATAGGTATAGAATATACAGTATATACAGATATATATAGGAAAATCTATTTAAAAATACATATAACATATTCCCCTATGTGAAGAACATTGGAATGTGAAATATTTGAATATTTAAACATTTAAAATCGATGAAAATATTTACAAGGAATACATCCATTGGAATGTAATAGATACCATAAATATAAAAATGTTGTGGCATATGTTGAAATGCTATTATATAATAAATACTACACCATGACCATAAAAACATAATGGAATAACTAATTTATAACCTATAATAAATCTAGGAAGATATTAGTGGATGCAAGCAAAATTAATATATAACATTATACAAACACTAGAGAGTAGCATTTTGATAGATCCAAGACAAAAATGAATGTTTATTTTTCCAAAGTGAAATCATGTGTTAACATTTTTATTCCTTTGCTGCAGCACACTTCTGTTCCCATGACAATCTACCAACAGCTATCACACACAGACAGGAAATATGTAGGTCAAATAAATTATATACCAAGCTGGTACAGAATAAAAGGAAATACAGAAAAGTATGTATGCATTTAAAAAGGAAAAAAGTGTTTGTTATTGATTTACAATTGAATAAATACATTAGCTATAAAAAATACAACAGCATAAATGGCAGGACAATGTTGTGTCATATTGCATACATGATACAGTAAGAAATATATATTCCTTCAGAAGCATTATACTTTTAGAAAACACTGATTTAAGATTTTTTTCTCAGAATTTTTCAATTAACCTAGATTTAATTTTTTTTTTTAAAAGATATACATGCTAATATACAGTATATTTAGCATATGTCACAAAAGCAAGAGAAAGAAAAACCCATCTTTCTAAACAGCCTATATTAAAAACATAGATTTAGAAAACAAGTGATTTATTGGTCAAATTTTATGTATTCTCTACTTTATGCCTAAACTATGTTTTACTTAATCAGTGATATAATATTGGAGAGTCCATTTACAGGCAAAATAGGTTATACCTGTCTACATTATTGGGTCAATTTATTAAATGTTGAGTGGACATGATTCGCTATAGAGAATTATGTTCGCTCAACATCGCTAAATGTCGACAGCATGTTGGCATTTAACATGGCACAAGCATTTCTTGTGAAATGCTTGGTCAATGCCGCCCCCTGCACATTCGCAGCCAATCGGCCACTAGCAGGGGGTACTAATCATCGCGATTGTATCGGGATGATTGCAGTCTGACACCTAAAAGGTGGCAGTCAAGTTAAGGAGCAGCGGTCTTATGACCGCTGCTTCTTAACTTACATTTCCGGCGAGCTGGAACCTTCGGGTGGAGAAAGCTGGATCTGCTGCTTGTTAAATCTACCCCACTGAGTGATCTTAGACAGACTCTTGAGATACAAAATGTGTAAAAAATATATTCCTACCCTTAGAATTCATTTTACTAAATTTACAATGATCTTTAAATCTGAAAACTGCTTAATAACAGGAAATATATATTAATATTTTGAACCTTATGATCTCAGATTATAATATGGAATATTGTTTATGACATCAAGTATGATGTAATTAATGGTAGCACCATATACAGCAATGTGTAGAAATGTATGAATGGTTCCATTAGACAAAAAAAAAGTATGTAGCTAAATATTTAGTATGTTGTTTGTATCAACTTAATTGATTGTATGACATGTTAACTGTGACCTAAGAGGGTATATATGGATTATGTATAATAGGTGTAAGAGGGTTACGAAGATGCTCTGTGTTAGGTAAAATGGTGAAAAATGCTGTGGGAGGTGAGGTGCATCTGAGAAAACTAAGCAAGGGATGTTGTACAAGGAAAATCAAGAGGACAGAAAAGGCTGTGTGTGCCTTACAAATTAGGGCAATAAAAGCAAAAGGATGAGAAGATTGATGTGCATAAGAGAGAAAGATAAGAGGGTGAGAAATACAGCATGATTAATGTAAAGGATGAGAAGGACTCCATATGAGAAAAGAAAGGAGGGGGTTAAACTAGACTAATGTGGGCAGGATAACGCCACAGATTACAGGTACAAATTAAGATAATTGAGAGTCATGAAGTGCTGGTGTGATGAAGATGTGGTTGATAGATGGGGCAACAAGGAAGACAAGGCAGTGTATGAGGGAAAGGAAATGAGATGGAGGAATGAGGATATGCTTGTGTGTGCAGATGAGGATATGGGTTAGGGTGAGGAAAATCGGGTAAAAAAGGAGAAAAAAATGACTGTGTGTTTTCGTTGCTGCTAGTGAGTTAAACTTTTAGAAAATATAATCTTTCTGATTTGAAGAATGGCGTGATGGGTTATGTCTTTACTGATGTCATTGATGCCACTAATGATGTAATTGATGATTTAGAAATTATTTATTTTTGCAGGATGATGTTATGGGTTATGTCACTTCTAAGGGCATTGATGATAATATACTGTAGATAATGTTACTATTGATGTCATTGATAATATAGAAAATATAATTTCTTTGTGTAGAATTATTTTAAAGATTATGGGGTAGATTTAACAAGGGCCAAATGGCCCTTGTTCCCCTTGTTTCCGTGCGAGTCTTCAGGCTCGCTGGAAAGAGCAGTTATGAAGCAGCAGTCTAAAGACTGCTGCTCCATAACTGGTTTACTGCCTCTGAGGCTGCAGTCTTCAATCTGCCCGATCCTATACAATCGGGCTGATTGACACCCCCTGCTAGCAGCCGCGAATCTGCAGGGGGCGGCATTGCACAAGCAGTTCTGGTGAACTGCTTGTGTAATGATAAATGCCAACAATGTATGCTGTCGGCATTCAGCGATGTCTGTCGGACATGATACTCTACAGCGTATCATGTCAGACAGACATTAGTAAATCTACCCCTATCTCACTGCTGATGCCATTATTGATGTCATAGGTTATGTCACTAGTGATGTCATTGATAACTAAAAAATATAATGTCTCTGATCCGTAGGGTGATGTCAGGGGTTATGTCACTACTGAGGCCATTGATGATAACATAGGTGATGTAACTAGGGATGTCATTGATAATGTAATCAACACTGTCATGTGTGATGTAATCTGTGATGCCATTGTTGATTTGATGCAAAGCACCCAGAGTGAGGCAGTTTATGTTGGGAATTTCCTTGATTTTTAGCATTTGATTAAGAATTTAACTCCAAGCGTTAACATTTTTTTTGCCAATATATATATATATATATATATATATATATATATATATATATATATATATATATATATATATATTTGAGTAAAGTGCACTCACTTAATCAGCCGACATCCACTGGAGTGCTAGGTATGATAAAATGCACATTGGATTGTAGTAGAGATAGACACAGCACTCACTTCAATTTCAGAATAACTTAAAACATCGCTTTTATTTCCTCAAGTTAAAAATGTTTTGGTGTCCAACTGACACCTTTGTCAATGTGCCAACAGATGATAATAGCGGTATCTATATAATTATATATAAAACACAGAAGGGGACTGCACGCTCAGACTGGACTGGGTATACATCCATGACCCTAAAACATGCACAGCCTTGGGTGCTGAATAGCGCTCTCAGGAAGCTGCACTGTCCCCAGAGTTCCAGGCAGTTAACCCCAAACATAGGGAAAATGACAAAACAAATACAAATAATACAACACACAGAGGAAGTCCAGCACTCACTTACAAGCACTCAGCTAAGATTAAAAGCAAAAAAGGAAGAGTTAGTTATCGCATCTGGCCAAATGGGACCAGCCCAGGTACCACATCAAGGTCTCTTCCAAAACATGGGTCCCTAAACAGCCACAAAATGCAAGCTCTCAATCAAACAAACTGGGAACAAGTGAAGGGTGCACAGATTTATGTAATCAACCTAGCAAAATGCAAAACATGGAAGGGGACTGAACTCTCAGACTGGACTGGGTACACATCCCATGACACTGTAACATGCACCGCTCTGGGTGCTCAACAGCAGTTTAGGAAGGTCCTTTAATTTCCCTGCATTACTGTGCCCTTGTGAGTTCCATGAAGACATAATTTGAAAAATTTAGTATGGAAGAATGTAAATGGCCAGCACAAAGCCCTGACCTCAAGCCCATTGAAAACCTTTGAGATTAATTGGAATGCCAATTGTGAGACAGAGCTTCTAGTCCAATTGCTCTTTTGACTGAATAGGCACAAATTACATCAGACACACTCCAAAATCTTGTAGAAAGCCTTCCCAGAAGAGTGACAGCTGTTATTGCTGCAAAGAGGTGAGCAACTGCATATTAAAAGGACAGTCAACACCAGAATTTTAGTTGTTTAAAAGAAAGATAATCCCTTTAATACCCATTCCCCAGTTTTGCATAACCAACAGTTATAATAATACACATTTTACCTCTGTAATTATCTTGTATCTAAGCTTCTGCTGACTGCCACCTTATTTCAGCTCTTTTGACAGACTTGCATTTTATCCAGTCAGTGCTCCTTACTAGGTTACTTCCCGTGCATGAGCTCAATGTTATCTATATGAAACACATGAACTAATGCCCTCTAGTGGTCAAAATGCATCCAGATTAGAGGCAGTCTTAAAGGTCTAAGAAATTAGCTTATTAACTTCCTAGGTTTAGCTTTCAACTAACAATACCAAGAGAATAAAGCAAAATTGGTGATATAAGTAAATTGGTAAGTTGTTTAAAATGACATGCCCTATTTAAATCATGAAAGTTTTTTTGGGACTTGACTGTCCCTTTAATACCCATGGTTTATAAATGGGTATCTATCTTACAGAAAAATAAGCAGGATAATGAAATAATGCTTGTTAAAGGGATACTAAACCCAATTTTTTTCTTTCATGATTCAGATAGAGAATACAATTTTAAACAACTTTCCAATTTACTTCTATTATCTAATTTGCTTCATTTTTTAGATATCCTTTGTTGAAGAAAGAGCAATGAACATGGGAGAGCCAATCACACAAGGCATAAATGTGAGCAACCAATCAGCAGCTTCTGAGCCTATCTAGATATGCTTTTCAGCTAAGAATATCAAAAGAATAAAGCAAATTAGATAATAGAAGTAAATTAGAAAGTTGTTTAAAACTGCATGCTCTTTCTAGATCATGAAAGAAAAAAATTGGGTTTCATGCACATTTAAGTGGAGCTACAGTTATCAATGGAAACTCCACTTTTTTTTCCAGACTTCATAAAAACATTATGGTCTAGATTACGAGTGGTAAGCGATATTTTGTGGCTCTTTGTGTACGTCGGAAATAGCATGTGTATTATGAGTTGGAAGTGAGCGTGTTTTCTTGTCAGAAAAAAAAGCCAGACAAAGGGCTTTAACATAGAAATACATGCATACACATGTCTAAATATGTATATGTATATATATATATATATATATATATATATATATATATATATATATATATATGTGTGTGTGTGTGTGTGTACAAATGTATATAAATATTTCTGTGTTTTTCTGTATATTTACTATACATATTTCACATTCCAATGTTCTTCATTTACAGGATGAGGTCCTTTTTATTGTAAATATATATATATATATATATATATATATATATATATATATATATATATATATATATATATATATATATATATATATATATACCTATATATCTATTCCTACAGATATATACTGTAGGCATAGATATTTATTTTACAAGGACAATATCAAATATATATATAATAATAATAAAAAGTGCATTATGTTTTGAAGTACATAAGAATGTAAAATATGCAGGTTTTGCAATTTAGATTTTAACACATTCAGGTTAGTGCACATGAAAAGTAATCTTAAGGTGCATTATTGAAATATTAAATAGAAATATTTAAAAAAAAATATTTACAATTTAAAATTATTAAACATACTGTAAATTATATAGATATATTCTATGGATTATTTAGAAAGTTTTACAGTATGTATAATAATTTAAAATTATTTTTAATAATTGTATCACTTCGCTAGAGTAGGAGCACTAATTTGCGCTCCACTCATAATCTAGCCCTATATTGTACCAGAATACATGGTGCAGACTGGTAAAAATTTACTATTGTATTATTATTATTATAGTTATTATTAAAATAATAATAAAAAAATACAGCTATTTATATTGCATTTATGAGCTTTGAGCTATGTTATTATGTTGTATTTGAAGTGCTGTTTACACTTAACAACAATCTAATATTAAATAATTATTAAAAAAGACGAACATGAAATGATTTACCATACTACTTGCAATGTTGCCCTTCAAAACTACAAATGCTAGCAGTGCCTCCCTTTATTTTGTGCAGTTAGCTTCTTTCACTTTTTATAATTCAGGCAGATATGAAAGCAAAGCAGTAGCTCATTTTTGTTTGATCTTTGCCCTGTGGGAGTTTCACTTTATTGTTTCAGAACTGTAATGACTAGACTTTGCTTTTTACTGAAATTCAAAAACCTTCTATAGAGTTTCATAAGCTTTTCATGTTCTCTAAAGTATTTAACAGGGAAAAATCTATATGTCATCTATCACCTTACACAGTATGATTTCAAACAGTGAAACAGTGAGAATAATAAATCCTGGTTAAGATGCTATGAGTGAATTATTTTCTGTGATTTGACAATATGGACATACACAAGAATAAAGATGATGTGCTCCATGTATTAAGCTGCTAGAGCAGCTTTGGAGCCCCAGCATTTCAGGCTTGCACCAGTGAGCCTAAAATTCTAGTTGAGTAGCTGCAGTCATAAGTCTGCTGCTACTTATCTTCTCTGCCACCTAAAGTATGGTAGATTGCAATCATCCCCATCCGATCAGGATGATTATCAGCCCCCACGTTAGTGTGATTGGTTGGTTTGTACAGTTTAAATGCAGCATGGTCACACAGAATAGCCCTATGTGCCAGTCTGAAAACCATTTTTACATTATATCTTCCCATTTAATTGTTATTTTATAATTTATTATCTATTACATTATAACCCTTAACGTCTATGAAATATACAGTGTATGTATATATATATATATATATATATATATATACAGTATATATATATATATATATATATATATATATATATATATATATATATATATATATATATATATATACAGTATATATATATTTATATATATATATGTTGTTTTAATTAGAATAATCATCTATTATTTGAATCTGCAAACACAATAATGTTAAAGGTGATATGATAAAAGAAAATGAGTAACATACTTATTAAAGTGTATTGATATGTTCAAAATTTCCAAGGGTGATTCACAATTTGTGCTTTTTTAAGGAGGCACTTGTTCCACAAGGGCTTGCTGGAGCACGATGTCTCAGATTAGATCAGGGTGCATACACTTCTTTTGACACTATGAAGAAATCCACAATAGTGTGGTCTGCTAACCCAAGAAAGACACAAAATGGAAAATACTCAGAGTAAACATGTAAAATGGTTGTCTTCTTAATTAAAAAACAGAATACAGCTTCTTTATGTTCAAATATAGAATAATACAGGCTTTATTTTTCAAAGGCATTTCAATGGACTATGCCGCCTTCTTCAAGAGCTTAAAAATTCACAATAGTCACAATAAAAGATCTTCACAATCACTACATTGGCGTAAATACAAACATTTTTGTGCCATCCACTATCCCACACTGAAATCAAAGCCAGAGAGCAGATTTATAAACATTAAACATAAAAATCACAGTCAAATCTAAAACAAATTTGAATAAAGATTTTCTTTTGCACTAGTTTGAGCTAAAGCACACTAAGAGGCCTATTTACTAATTTCTTGCAGACCTGATCCGACAGTGCAGATCAGGTCCACAAGACCTCGCTGAATGCAGAGAGCAATAAGCTCTCCGTATTCAGCATTGCACCAGCAGCTCACAAGAGCTGCTGGTGCAACGCCACCCCCTGTAGACTTGCGGCCAATCAGCCGCCAGCAGGGGGTGTCAATCAACTCGATCGGGTTGAATTCCGGCGATTTCTGTCCGCCTGCTCAGAGCAGGCGGACAGGGTTATGGAGCAGCGGTCTTTGTGACCGCTGCTTCATAACTGCTGTTTCTGGCGAGTCTGAAGATTTGCCAGAAATACAGACCCTCATGCTCCATTCGGAGCATGATAAATAAGCCCCTAAATGTTAAATCACATATTAAAACACACTTTTACAAAAAAAATCACCATTAAACTTTTTAACTAATCAAAAATTATTTTAAAATTCAAAGAAGCAAAGCATATCAATCAAATAATTAACCAATCTAGCTAATTAAATTATACAGTCCTCAATTGAGTAGTACACTATTTGTAGTTCCCAAACAGGTCCGTTTAATATCCATAGACCACTTGTTCTAGAATGTTCAATCAGCAGTTTGTAAAAATGTCATTGTTTCAGTCCTCATTCGAGCTGTATAAAATGTTTAAGTTCCTTTTAAGGTCCATACTAGGTTGTAAAAAATTAGAAGTCTCCCTATTCATGAGAAACAATGAGGGAGTTAAACGGATACAAAAATACCCATAACATGTTAAATACCAATTATTTATACAAAATAAAAAATAAAAAAGACAATCATATAAAAGGACAAAGTTCTAAAGTGCATGTGTCATGGCCAGACAACTTCTTGCCTTATGTCAGAGCACACCCAGAGTTGATCCTGGAACCTCAAGTCCCTGGCAAATTACCTTTGATACAGGGGTGTGATTAAAAGATGCTACACTCTGTCTCTCAAAAGCTAATCCCAAACAAGGTGAACCAACCTCAAAGCTCCACCCAAATACAATGTGAAAAAGGGGGGGGGTAATGGGATAGCGCTAGAATAGCTGAGAGATAATAATGAAAATAAGAAACCCAAATGGGATCACAAAAATTACCAATATTATGGGAATAATAATAATAAAAAATGTATACTAAATACAATAACGCCACAAATGGATGAATAGCAACAATATTGTAAGTAGGATAATAGGTTTGAAAAGAAAACCTAATAAGTATAATAGTTCAGAATGTCTCTCAAAAGGACTAAATGGTCAGTGATTGTCAAAAATGGGTTAGACTGTAAGATGGTGGGGAAATTGCTCAGTGCGGATCAGGTCCACAAGACCTCGCTGAATGCAGAGAGCAATAAGCTCTCCGTATTCAGCATTGCACCAGCAGCTCACAAGAGCTGCTGGTGCAACGCCACCCCCTGTAGACTTGCGGCCAATCAGCCGCCAGCAGGGGGTGTCAATCAACTCGATCGGGTTGAATTCCGGCGATTTCTGTCCGCCTGCTCAGAGCAGGCAGACAGGGTTATGGAGCAGCGGTCTTTGTGACCGCTGCTTCATAACTGCTGTTTCTGGCGAGTCTGAAGATTCGCCAGAAACACAGACCCTCATGCTCCATTCGGAGCATGATAGATAAGCCCCTAAATGTTAAATCATATATTAAAACACACTTTTACAAAGAAAAATCACCATTAAACTTTTTAACTAATCAAAAATTATTTTAAAATTCAAAGAAGCAAAGCATATCAATCAAATAATTAACCAATCTAGCTAATTAAATTATACAGTCCTCAATTGAGTAGTACACTATTTGTAGTTCCCAAACAGGTCCGTTTAATATCCATAGACCACGTGTTCTAGAATGTTCAATCAGCAGTTTGTAAAAATGTCATTGTTTCAGTCCTCATTCGAGCTGTATAAAATGTTTAAGTTCCTTTTAAGGTCCATACTAGGTTGTAAAAAATTAGAAGTCTCCCTATTCATGAGAAACAATGAGGGAGTTAAACGGATACAAAAATACCCATAACATGTTAAATACCAATTATTTATACAAAATAAAAAATAAAAAAGACAATCATATAAAAGGACAAAGTTCTAAAGTGCATGTGTCATGGCCAGACAACTTCTTGCCTTATGTCAGAGCACACCCAGAGTTGATCCTGGAACCTCAAGTCCCTGGCAAATTACCTTTGATACAGGGGTGTGATTAAAAGATGCTACACTCTGTCTCTCAAAAGCTAATCCCAAACAAGGTGAACCAACCTCAAAGCTCCACCCAAATACAATGTGAAAAAGGGGGGGGGGGGCAATGGGATAGCGCTAGAATAGCTGAGAGATAATAATGAAAATAAGAAACCCAAATGGGATCACAAAAATTACCAATATTATGGGAATAATAATAATAAAAAATGTATACTAAATACAATAACGCCACAAATGGATGAATAGCAACAATATTATAAGTAGGATAATAGGTTTGAAAAGAAAACCTAATAAGTATAATAGTTCAGAATGTCTCTCAAAAGGACTAAATGGTCAGTGATTGTCAAAAATGGGTTAGACTGTAAGATGGTGGGGAAATTGCTCACCTGAAAAAACTTATATTCCAATAGTTTAAAAAATAGTGATAGTGGTAAGGTGGCGCAAAAATGCTGTTCCCAATGAAGGTCGTATTTGTTATGAATATATGTTATATTAAAATTGAAATAGATTTTCATATCAATCTATTGAAAATGACTAATATGTATATAACTCCTCTAATTGAATATTCGTTTTTGTAATTACCACAGGACTATTTCATAATTGAATAAGTTTATTCAGGTTTATTGATAGTTAAACAATTGATACAAAAATTAATTTGTTAAAATATTTTGGAATATTTAAGACACCGGTGTCAGAAGAAGAAGAGCGACAATTCAGCAGCTTAAAGGGAAGATATCTATTGGCGGCATATATTTAACCGCATTGAACCACAGAAGTCAAGACACAGCGACCGCATGGAACAACAAGCTGCAACATAAATTGTATGTTCGGTCACTGACTGACAGGAAATAAATACACCTAGCGGCATTTATTTAACCGCATTGCCACGGGGAAACCGAAACAAGGTAACCAACACTAAGGCACCTAATCGGGCCAGGCTAAACCTCTCCACACTATCGGTCAAAACCCGGCTAAATATAAGACCGCGGGGGAGTCTATACAGAGTCTGAGTATCGCAGACTGATTCAGGACAACTGTAATTAAAGTATTAGAAACATAGTGTTTTCAATACGGATACACTACAAGGTATCACAAATGTTTTTACACATAATAACCATGCATTAACGTGTTAAGATTATATGTAAAATACTGTTGAAACATTTGGATCAACAAAGCAAGAATACGCATTATATACTAAGTGAATATTCTTTATATCTGCATAATTCTATATATATGCACACAGTATATACCAAGTGAATATTGTGACCTTAAAAATTGGTTTTATATCTGCACATTTTATATATATGCTTTTATGTTTTTACGATGCATTTTTAATTAGAATACCAACTCATGTTTGGTGTCTTAAATATTCCAAAATATTTTAACAAATTAAATTTTGTATGAATTGTTTAACTATCAATAAACCTGTATAAACTTATTCAATTGCGAAATAGTCCTGTGGTAATTACAAAAAGGAATATTCAATTAGAGGGGTTATATACATATTAGTCATTTTCAATAGATTGATATTAAAATCTATTTAAATTTTAATATAACTTATATATTCACAACAAATACGACCTTCATTGGGAACAGTATTTTTGCGCCACCTTATCACTATCACGACTAAATGGTCAGTGTCATATACCACCTAATATTTCGAGCAAAGCCTTATGAATAAAAATAAATGTGTTTAAATCAAGCAATAAAATTTATTAAATAACAAACAACATTTGATGTATGTAACAAGTAAATTCTAAATAGATGCCGGCATCAATAAAATAGTGTTCCAAACTTTCTAAGATTAGACACACAATATGATAAAAACATAAAGATAAAAATCTAAAGATAAAGATAAAAATCACTAGTTAATAATGGTTGATAGTACTCGATATGAGGCAATAAAGTTAATAAAATGTGCAATAAAGTTGATGAAATATGCATAGGTATGTATAAATAAATGTATCAAATATAAATGTATCATATATATTGGAAACCTGTATCCTTTATGGCTCCCACAACAATACTGTGTGACAAAAGGGTGGTCCGTGTGAGTTCAAGTTTGCCCTATGATTCCTAATGTCCCCAGGGCATGTGACAGACTTCCAAGTGTCAATAGAATCACTGATTCAGAAACCTGATAGTTTC
The DNA here is from genome assembly GCF_027579735.1 of Bombina bombina. NCBI lineage: Eukaryota > Metazoa > Chordata > Amphibia > Anura > Bombinatoridae > Bombina > Bombina bombina. The sequence goes on along the minus strand of NC_069500.1, from coordinate 304,687,026 downwards.
TCCATTAACCCGTCGGCAATCGGATCCTCGGCGTGTGAAGCAAACAGTTAGAGCAGTGTTTCCTCGCTGTAATTGAAAAAGGTCCGGGTGAAAGTTCAAAGTAATTACGTTAGGGTATACTTGAAGCAATGAATTTACCCCAGTGTTAGGAAGATTAATGAATTAGGTGGGTTTGTGAAAGTAGGTCCTGGGACAGGGATTACAGATATAGAGACAGCTCAACAGATATTAAGACTTGCTCAATGTACCTGCCCTATCTACTCACAATACCACAACAGTGAATGAATTAGTATATATCCAAAGTCAGTAGAGTAAGCAAATCTACGTGTTTCAGCCGCCAGGGGCCTTTATCAAGATGCTTACTAGGTCCGTTGTTCACTTTAAATAACTGGTGTTCTGTGTTCATTGGATGAGTCCCAACCTATCAGATTTGTTCGTTTGGTGATACAGCCTCATATAAAAATCAGTTTACATAAACGTGTGTAATATTAAACCCTAACACAATTTGTAGTCGTTATATATTCTGATTTATGATAAGAGCATATATAGAAAAGTATTTTATATTTTATACATATATACAGTATATTTCAAACGTACATGATAAACTGTTTAATCTGTTTAGTGTGATATATCTTATTTATAAGGCTTTGCTCAAGAAGAAATTTTTCATCTGTGGGTATTAATCATTCAAGACACCACTCATCCGTTCGTTAGAGAGAGAAATGTCCAAATATGCTGAACCAATTCATAAGATTTGTTTTAAATGTAAAAAATTCAAAAAAATATTTTTCATTGGGATATCATAATTCTTGAAATTAAGCTATTTAGATATAAAGAATATTTTAATGAAGTGTTCTGATTCTAAATAAATATGAATTCAAATTTTATAAGAAATGTAAAAAAGGTAGAACATATATAAAAATGTGTAAAAAATATATGTTAAATAAACTTAATTAATAGCAGTGTATTGATGAATCAAAATTATTTGATGATTCAAATGTATTTAAATGGGAAGGGGAATTTAATTTTATAAATTTCATAATAGATGATATATGATAGAAGGGAAATTTGTAATGTAGATGCTAAACAGTAGAATCAATTCCTACTAAATTAGCACTAATAATTTACAAGAAGTGCTAGTATTTTAGAAAAAACTATTAGTTTATTATTTTACAGTGAGGACTTCAATTTAATTTGGAACCGATATATATATATATATATATATATATATATATATATATATATATATATATATATATATATATATATATATATATTATATTATTGTGATGCAACTCAATATATTCTTTTCACACTTTTATTAACTAGCGTCAAATAATCCTAAAACAGCATGCTTAAATCCAGTTCTGAATTTAGGCCATATGGGTAGAGGGTCTTACAGTTGAAAATAAATTCTGCTTCTTTCTTTAGTAGCACAGTATTTATATTTACTCCCCTAGTTCCTAAATTTATTTGTCTAATACCCCAATATTTGAAGTCCTTTAGACTACCTGAGTGTATCTCTTTAAAATGAGAGTATAGCTTGGTTTCTGAAGATCCATGTTCTATTTTGAGTATATGTTTGCGAATTTTTTCCCTTAATATCCTGCTTGTCTGTCCAAAATAGAATAAGTCACATGAACATTTAATACAGTATATTATGTTTCTATCAGAGCATCTAATTAATTGATCAATTTTAGTTCTAGAAGCAGTATTAGGTGATTTTATTTATTTTATTTTATGACTATAATTACATGACTTACATGTGTTACATGGGTAGATACCATTTAGTTTTTCTCCCTTAATATCTCTATAAGTTGTTTTTTTTTGTTTCTTTATACTCACTCAGGGATAGTATACTCTTTAAATTTTTGGCCTTCTTAAAGATAATATCTGGCTGATTTTTTACTCTACTTCCAAGTACATGGTCTTGTTTAATCAAATGCCAGTGTCTTTTCAGGATTTCTTTCACTTCATAATGCTGTGAGCTGAACTCAGTAATAAAGGGCACAAATAATTCATCATGGTTAGAGATGTTTTTATCATTTTGTTTCTTTTTTGTTGATAGTAGTGTGTTTCTATCTATTTTAGCTACCTCTTGTTGTATTTTTACTATTTTGTTGTTGTCATAGCCTTTTTCTAGAAATCTTGTTGTCAATGTTTGTGATTGGGAATGATAGCTCTCAATGGATGAACAGTTCTTTTTTATTCTCATGTATTGACCCATTGGAACATTTAATTTCCATTGATCCAAATGGCAACTTTCCGAGAGTATATAGTTATTCGCATTGATTGATTTGAAATAAGTTTGAAATAGTGTGTATCTGGTTTTCAATCATTTCTACTTCTATATCTAGAAAGTTCAATTTATTACAACTATACTCATGAGTGAAGGAAATGCCTAATCCATTAGTGTTTAGGTCTATCATAAAAGTATCCAGTAGTTCAACATCTCCACGCCATACAATAAAAATATCATCTATGAACCTGCAATAGAGCACAAGGTTCGCCTCCCAGGGGCCATTAAATATATAGTTGTCTTCAAAGTGGCCCATGAATAGATTGGCATACCTGGGGGCGAACCTTGTGCCCATTGTAGTTCCCTTTGTCTGTAAAAACACCTCATTGTTAAATAAAAAACTATTATTCTGCAGAATGAAACTAATACACTCCAAAATAAATTTATTTTGTGAAGTAGGTAAATCCTTATCTTTATCTAAATATGATTTAATTGCCTCCTTTCATATCTGGTGTGAAATATTAATGTACAAAGAATTCACATCACATGTTGCGAGAATATAATTATCTTGCCAGTCTAAGTCTTTAATTTTGTTCAGAAAATGTGTGGAATCTCGTAGATATGCTGGTAATGTGATAACGTATTTTTGCAAAAAGAAATCTATATATTGGGATAGGCCCGAAGTGAGAGATCCTATCCCAGAGATTATAGGACGGCCGGGGTTTTTTTGTAAGTCTTTGTGGATTTTCGGCAGAAAATAAAAAGTTGGGGTTTTTGGGTGTGATGTATGTAAGAAGTTGAATTCTGATTCGTTAAGAATGCCTTTCTCTTTTGCATCCATAAGTAAGTATCCCAATTTTTGTTCTTGTTGCTTTAAGGGATTTTGTTTAAGTTTAATATAGGTAGTTTTATCCTGTAATATTCTGTTAGCTTCTTCAACATAATATTTGTTATCCATTATCACAATCCCCCTACCCTTATCCGCCGGTTTCACCACTATTTCAGTATTATTCTGTAGTTCTTTTAGTGTTTCAGTTTCTTTTCTACTAAGATTCTTTTTTATTGGTTTACTTTGATCCAAGAGTTCTAAGTCTCTCTTAATATTTTGTTCAAATAATTTTATATGTTCACTTTTCTCCTGTATGGGAAAAAATGTAGATTTAGCTTTTAAATTAGTGTGAATGTAACTGTTATGTGTGGTTCTATTTTGTAAAGGATTTTTCAAAAAGTGTCTTTTCAATGTTAATTTTCTGAAAACTGATTGATATTAATTAAAATCTCAAACTTATTAAGTTTACAAGATGGTGCAAAGGTTAAACCTTTCCCTAACACTTTCTCTTGGTCTTTGCTTAAAGTAACTTTACTCAAATTAAATATTCCAGCTGTATTTTCCTTTTCTCTTTCTATCTCTTTTGTGATTTGTTTAGAGGTTCCTCTCCCTCTTCTACCTCTAGTCTTCTTTTTCTCTGTTGATTTCTTTGGGATTTTATAGTTTCTGAGAAATCTCTTGAGGTCCCCACTTTTGCGGGGGTTTCCTCTAAAAAATGTGTATTCTGCATGGTTTCTTCTGGTATGATTGAATTGGATTGTTTTCTATATTGGTATGTTCTCTTCGGGCTCTGTATCTGTTGTAATGGTGTGAATCTATTTTGTAGAGGTACTCTCCAGTTATGATGATCATTATGTGAATATTTAGGATATTCTCTGTATGTGTTATCAGAGTATCTATCATTGTGTCTGTTATCAAAATATCTATCATTGTGCCTGTTTCCATATTTATTTTGCTGATAATTATATGGTTCTTTATCAGGATATTCATAATTATATTCTCTGTTTTTATGTCTGTTTTGATACCAGTTTTGATGAGGTCTTTGGTTGTGTACATTAGTGTACCCTCTCTCATTATGCGTTTCAAACTTTCTATTATTGGTATATCTATTATATTCTCTCGATGGAGATGTGTGTTGTTTATCTCGTGTATACCAACTTTTGTTTGTATTTCTGAATGGAGTTCTAGTAGCATTATTACTTTCTTCTATCCAGTAGTTATTATTATGCTAATGTCCTCTTCTAATCTTAAACTGTCTATTTGAGTCATTAGTTCTATTTTTTATTGATAATTGTCATTATGATTATCTTGTACATGGCTTTGTTGATCTACCTTAGTTTTATTATTAGTCTTCTTCTTACTGAAGATATATGCTAGTTCTTTTCTTGAATTATATGTGGTGGAATTATCACTTCTAATTTCCTTACTTATATTTTCTGAGTCTACCAAAGTTAGATCTACATTTTTAGATGCATTGTCATCATCATTTATCTTATAGTCTGTTATATCTCTTTTAAGTTTGGAATTTGTTTGTAAAATAATATTACCTTTAAGTTCAGAAATTCTTTTTATTATTTCTGTTTGTATATTTTTATGTTCCTCATTAAGTTATATTGTATTAATTTTATTTTTCACTGTTTCTATATCTTTTTTCACATCAGTAAGTTGGAGGTTTCTTGCCTTAACAATAATTTTCATGAGATTTAAGGATGCTGTTTCTAGTACTTTGAACCATTCTGTTAGTAATAGGTCAGGTAACATGAATGTACAATCTTTTTTCAATCTAAGACCTCTTGGCACCATTTTCAAATCTATATAGTTCTGTATTTTTATTACTTGATTTAAACACATTTATTTTTATTCATAAGGCTTTGCTCAAAATATTAGGTGGTATATGACACTGACCATTTAGTCCTTTTGAGAGACATTCTGAACTATTATACTTTTCTTTTCAAACCTATTATCCTACTTACAATATTGTTGCTATTCATCCATTTGTGGCATTATTGTATTTAGTATACATTTTATTATACATTTTTTATTATTATTATTCCCATAATGTTGGTAATTTTTGTGATCCCATTTGGGTTTCTTATTTTCATCATTATCTCTCAGCTATTCTAGCGCTATCCCATTGCCCCCCCCCCCTTTTTTCACCTGGCAAATTACCTATCCTCCTGAGCTACTGGAGGGCTCTAGGTCTGAGTATGAATGGCTGAATCCTACTGTCTGCTCTCAATGACACACAAGCTCCACCTGTCTGCCAGCCGCAGGCAGCTATCTAATTGGCAGCCTTTATAAGCAGCTTACAGCTTCCCTTCTATGCTCTTGTATTGGATTTTTCTTGAGTGTGATTACTTCTACAGCAAATTCCTTCTGTGTGCCAACTTCTTGCTTGGAATTCTTCTGCTCTTCTGGATTGAGATTTGGACAGATGTTTTGATTCCTTGACTATTGGCTCTTCTCTATTTTCATGTCTTGTAATTTTGGCTGTTTATCATCTGTCTGTTTTTTTATCTTTCTTCCTGAACTGACCATTCCTTCTGCACTGTGATTTGGTACTTTATCTGCCAGTTTGTTGCAAACTCTGCATTAACAACTTAGCTTTATTAAAAAGGGTGCCAATATTTGCTTGAAATTTTGACCCTTTCTGAATATGACCATAGGTTTTTCTCGGATTATAGGGTTTAGAAACTCCTCCTCTGATGTACAATTGTATCACTTTTGTGATTCTTGAAACTTGTAGAAATGTATCTTTTGAGACTGCTCTTAACCAAGAAAGATGGTGACAACTGTCTTGTCTAATGTATGTATTGGTGTCACATGATTTAAAATGTGTTTTAGTGTGAATCTGGTTATGGTCTATGAAAAAAAAATGATATGTGTAGTATGGTATTCAGAAGTAAAAACTATAGACATATCATTAAGAACATATAATTTAAGAAAACATCTAAATTTTATCCAAGCAATAATAAAGTGCCTAAAATTTTCTCCAAATCTGTGGTACCGCCATGGGCACCAGGTTTGCACCGAGTTACGGTAATATTTACATGGATAATTTCGAACAGTTCTATGTTTGGAACAATTAAAAACACGGTGCAGACCTGGTGTTATGGCACAGATACATTTATGATGTGCTTTAAATTTGGATTGGGCGTGAGTTAACCCTAACTAATTTAGTAAATTACATTATTCAGAATGATATGTCTATAGTTCTTACTCCTGGACACCATACTATGCATATCAATATTTTGGACCTCTCTTTATACATAGACAATAATCCGATTCACGTTAAAACACATTTCAAATCATATGACACTATTACATACGTTAGTCAAGACAGTTGTCACCATCCTTCTTGACTCAGACCAGTCCCCAAAGATTAATTTCTATGAGTTTGAAGAAACTGTGATCCCCTGGAGGATTATGACAAACAGTCTAACTTTCTAAAAAAACAGATTTACACAAAAGGTACACAATTGTACATCATTGGAACTAGAAAGAATAGAAGATAGAAACAGAGATAGGGAGGGTATAATTGTAGAACAACGTACAATTACACCAATATCTAATTTTCCTAAATTTGTTAATACATTCAATAACCTATGATCATTTTCAGTAGGGACCTTTTTTATTTTGAATTTTGTATAAATAATACGTATTTAACATGTTATGGGTATTTTTGTATCCATTTAACTCTCTCATTGTTTGCCATGAATAGTAAGATTTCTGATTATTTTTTGAAAACCTTGTACAGACCTGAAAGGGAATTTACATGTTTTCAACTGCTCAAATTAGGACTGAAACAAAGAGATTTTTCTGGACTCCTGATTTTCTATTAAAAAAACATTAAAACATATTAAAATTGTATAAAAATGTTGTTGCATATTTGTATATAAGTATGTATGTGTGCACATACATATTATTTACACATATAAACATATATACACGTTTGCATACACACATACAAATATTTAGACAAATATATATGTATGTATATACTGTATATACATATATATATATATATATATATATACGTATGTGTGTTTGTGTGCATGTGTAATACTTTATTTTTATATGTTTTCGATGTGTTTTGTGAAAATTTTATTTTAAACCTTACACTTTTCTTCAGGTCTCTCATTTGGATTTCCGCTTGAGCACAACCCATAACTTTAAACTTGCATGCTAAAGTGATGTTGTCGATGCTAATGCTAATCCAGATCTCATTGTGTTGCACTTTTACAAGAAGAAATCAGGCTCCAAAAATAACCTCCTTCTTCTGCATTTGGCAGCTAACAAAGTTATATATATATATATATATATATAGATAGATAGATATAGATATATATACAAATATATATATATATATAAATATATATATATATATATATAAAATAAAATATGGAAAAGAGTGGCGCTAATAAAAGCTGAAAAAGGGAAATAAGTATATCAATACACAATTTACAACTATATGTAAATGATTTAATAAGCTCAAAAAAATATACAATAAATAGACAATATTATTCTTTCACACAAAACATACACTCATGTTGTGGCCACAACTCAAATAAAAAACATATATGTATAAGTAACTCCTAATGGAGTTTTGTAATAAAATCTTCAATGGGCGTATATTGCGCTTAAAAAAATTGGCACTTATGCACTTATTCAAAAAGTGAGCACCTTTTCTATATTCCACAATAAGGATGTAATAATGATGTTCCTTTATATCGTGATCTTAAAAAACCATCATAAACATATATCCCTTATTTGGACACAATCTGTATCAAAGTACAAGTGTAGAAAAAAAAAACCTTAAAGAGTATGATACGGACTGTGATGTTTATAGTCAGTGTGAACCGTGGTGTAAGCTGTAGTATCCACAGTCTTTATTTCTTCTAAAGCAAAGTATATCTAAGATCAAAAGTTTGTTGGCAATCGAGAGTAGTAGAAAAAAGAGCCTTACTGGACCTCTGAAAGGATGTTTGCATGGGTATTTTCTTGTGTACTAGATCCAAGGTGATTCTCTTTTACTGGTTCTTTTCCCAGCATCCTGCAGTGTGTATCTGCCTGGTGTTCTTCAAGAGGTCACCTGTTGTACTACCCTTCTCCAATCAGGTAACCATTTTTTCTTCGGCTCTAACTTAAAAAATTAAAAGCAAATCTCGGGTCTGTGTGTAACTGGATCGCTCATAATCCTGTGGTATTACTTCCGCTCGCACAAGTCCGTCTTCTACGTGTTTCGGCATAAATGCATTTATCAAGATGACTTGTGGGAGATCTCTTCGTTCTTATATAGTGCCATTCTTAAATAAACAGTGCTGTTCTGGTGTCAACAATCTGTAAACAATATGTACACTCCAATGTACATATTGTAATTATTGCACATTTTCAGATTCTATAGGGATATATAAAATATATATATATATATATATTATAATATATATATATATATATTATATAATTTTTTTAAATAAATCATTAAAAAATCAATAAAAAATGTTAATATCAACTTTACTATACAAATTTATGTCATACATACTTGGCATTCACTCTTATAATAGTAATATAAAAAGGGGAATTTTAATATATAAAAAGGGAAGAAAATTCATATATAAAAAAGGGACAATTAGTGCATGATCATCAACTAGACTTAATTTAATGGATTTAGATCTAATTCTGCATTTAGACCCCCTCGTATAAGGAAATTAAAATTAACTATCATTTCTGCTTCACTTCGTAACATAGCTTGTGTTATCTTGTTGTCCCCCCCCCCCATTTTAGCTTGATTTTTTTAATGCCCCGGTATTTTAGACCATCATTTTTTTGTTTGTGTCAATCTTTGAAGTGTTTAGATAAAAGATGGTCTTTAAAAACTTTTTCTATATTTAAAAGATGTTGTCTAATTCTGTCTTTCAGAGACTTTCCTGTTTGTCCTAAATACTGTTTCACACATGGACACTGTATAAGATTAAAGACATCTAATAGTGTCTTTAATGGATACTTTGTGGTTTGAGTTCGTTGATTTCACCCTTTTGCTTTTGTTACTAAATTTACAGGCCTTGCACTTATGGCAAAGAAAAAAAAACCTTCTATTTTTCTTCCTTCCAAGTCTGTATTATATCAATTTAGTTTTTTATATTTAGAAGGTGCTAGGATATTTTTTAAGGTTTTTGCTCTTCTATATATAATCAAAGGATTCTCCTCCAAGGTTTCACTTAAAAAAGAATCATTCTTAACCAGGTGCCAGTGTTTGTTCAGGATTTTTGTAATAAGTCTATAGTCTGAGTTGTATTGAGTTATAAAATCTGTATCAAAGCTGTTATCATTTATCCTTTTCCTTTTGTTTGTGTCTAATAGGGTTTCTCTATTTTTGAATTCTGCACTGCTCTTTGCTTCTATAATTAGTTCTTCATTATAACCTCTCTAAAAATCTCGATTGTAGAATTATTGCCTGTTCATTATAGTCATTAATATCTGAGCAATTTTTTCATAGTCTTAAAAACTGGCCCTTAGGTATATTAGTTTTCCATTGTTCATAATGGCAGCTATTGTAATGGATATAATTGTTTGAATCTACTTTTTTAAAGAAAGTTTTAGTTTTTATTGTATTATTTTGAACTTCTACTGTTATGTCTAAGAAGTTTATATTATGCCTGCTAGATTCATAAGTAAAAGATAAACCCCAGTCATTCTTATTAAGATCTTTCATAAAAATATTTAAAAGTTCTTCCCCTCCTTTCCAAATAATAAAAATATCATCGATATAGCGTTTAAAAAACACGAGGATTGCACCCTATTCTGTATCTAAAATATTTGTTTTTTAAAATTGACCCATAAAAAAATTAGTGTAACTGGGCGCAAACTTCGTGCGCAATTGAGTATCTTTTATTTGGCGAAAATACTCGCCATTAAAAGAAAAAACATAATTCTTTAAAAATCAGATTGGTTTATGAGCATATTTACATCATTATGTAGATAACATTGAACTGATTTAAAACCTAGTGTGTGTGTTATATTTGTATACAACACACTCACGTCACACATAACCATTAGAAAATTGTCTTCCCAAACAATATTTTTTAAGAGATTTAAAAAATGCGTAGAGTCTCTTACAAACGAAGGTAGTTTCACATAGGGTTGAAGGAATGTATCAAAGTATTGGGATATATTGGATGTTAAAGAATCTATGCCAGATATAATTAGCATACTATACAAAAAAATATAAAAAGGATTACTATAAAAAGGATTACTATAATCATACAGACCTCCAACCAAAATCTAAGTTTACTCTACCCAAGAAAAAGGTAAATTTATCAAATTATTTGAGAAATCAGTAAAATCAGTAAAATCTGATTGGCTGATTGAAACAGCCAATCAGATTCAAGTTCAATCCGATTGGCTGATCTTCAGCCCCCACTTGGATGAAGACTTCAGCTGGATGATGGACCTCTTCAGCCCCCGCTTGGATGAAGACTTCAGCCGGATGATGGACCTCTTCAGCGCCACGCTTGGATGAAGACATCGTCCGGATTGGATGAAGAATTCGGCTCGGCTGAGTGAAGACGACTCAAGGTAGGAAGATCTTCAGGGGGGTAGTGTTAGGTTTTTTTAAGGGGGGTTTGGGTTAGATTAGGGGTATGTGGGTGGTGGGTTTTAATGTTGGGGGGGTTGTATTTTTATTTTACAGGCAAAAGAGCAGAATTCTTTGGGGCATGCCCCGCAAAAGGCCCTTTTAAGGGCTGGTAAGGTAAAAGAACTGGTAACTTTTTAATGTAGAATAGGGTAGGGATTTTTTTTTATTTTGGGGGGGTTTGTTATTTTATTAGGGGGCTTAGAATAGGTGTAATTAGCTTAAAATTGTTGTAATATTTTTATAATGTTTGTAAATTATTTTTTTATTTTTTGTAACTTAGTTCTTTTTTATTTTTTGTACTTTAGTTAGTGTATTTATTTATTTGTATTTATTTGTAGGTATTTGTATTTAATGTATTTAATGATAGTGTAGTGTTAGGTTTAATTGTAACTTAGGTTAGGATTTATTTTACAAGTTATTTTGTATTTCTTTTAGCTAGGTAGTTATTAAATAGTTAATAACTATTTAATAACTATTCTAACTAGCTAAAATAAATACAAAGTAACCTGTAAAATAAATATAAATCCTAAAATAGCTACAATGTAATTATTAATTATATTGTAGCTATCTTAGGGTTTATTTTACAGGTAAGTATTTAGTTTTAAATAGGAATAATTTATTAAAGTATAGTGTAGTGTTAGGTGTAATTGTAACTCAGGTTAGTTTTTATTTTACAGGATAATTTCTCTTTATTTTAGCTAGGTAGCTATTAAATAGTTAATAACTATTTAATAGCTATTGTACATAGTTAAAATAAATTGAAAGTTGCCTGTAAAATAAAAATAAATCCTAAAATAGCTACAGTGTAACTATTAGTTATATTGTAGCTAGTTTAGGGTTTATTTTACAGGTAAGTATTTAGCTTTAAAGAGTTAATTTATTTAATTAGATTTAAATTAGATTTAATTTAGGGGGGTGTTAGGGTTAGGGTTAGACTTAGCTTTAGGGGTTAATAATTTTATTATAGGTTGCGGCGGTATAGGGGGGCAGGATAGGGGTTAATAAAAATATTATAGGTGGCGACGGTGTAGGGGGGGCAGATTAGGGGTTAATAAGTTTAATATAGGTTGCGGCGGGGTCCAGGAGCGGCGGTTTAGGGGTTAAACTATTTATTTCATTGCGGCGGGGTCCGGGAGCGGCAGGATAGGGGTTAATACATTTATTAGCGGTGGCGGCGGTATAGGGGGCAGGGTAGGGGTTAATAGGTAATATGTAGGTGGTGGCAGGGGCCGGGAGCGGCGGTTTAGGGGTTAACAGATTTCTTAGAGTTGCGGCGGGGTCCGGGAGCAGCGGTTTAGGGGTTAACAGATTTCTTAGAGTTGCGGCAGGGTCCGGGAGCTGCGGTTTAGGGGTTAACATATTTATTATAGCTTGCGGTGGGCTCCGGGAGTGGCGGTATAGGGGGTAATAACTTTATTTAGTTGCCGCGGTGTAGGGGGGACAGATTAGGGGTGTTTAGACTCGGGGTACATGTTAGGGTGTTAGGTGTAGAAACTACCATAGGAATCAATGGGATGTCTGGCAGCAGCAAACATGAACTTTCGCTATGGTCAGACTCCCATTGATTCCTATGGGATCCGCCGCCTCCAGGGCAGCGGTTTGAATACCTGGTACGCTGGGCCGGAAAAGTGCTGAGCGTACCTGCTAGTTTTTTGACAACTAGCAAAAGTAGCCAGATTGTGCCGAACTTGTGTGCGGAACATCTGTAGTGACGTAAGAATCGATCTGTGTCGGACTGAGTCCAGCGGATCGAAGCTTACGTCACTAAATTCTACTTTTGCCGGTATCTAGGGCTTGATAACTAAGGCGAATCAGCCTCGCCACAAATACGCTGTGGAATTCCAGCGTATTTGAGGTTGACGGCTTGATAAACTAGGGGCCACAATATAAACTTCTTAGACATAACAGTAGAAGTTCAAAATAATACAATAAAAATTAAAAATTTCTTTAAAAAAGTAGATTCAAACAATGATATCCATTATAATAGCTGCCATTGTGACCAATTGAAAACTAATATACCAAAGGGCCAGTTTTTAAGACTATGAAAAAATTGCTCAGGTATTAATGACTATAATGAACAGGCAGAAATTCTACAATCAAGATTTTTAGAGAGAGGTTATAATAAAGAACTACTTATAGAAGATCTGTTTGCCGCTGTGGTTTCAGTTTTACCATTTGCCTCTGGCTTGTTCCCTTGTCTACTGCATACTATTTCCTTCTCTTCTACGCGTTTCATCTGTCCACTTAACAGACTTTCTTAAAAAGAGAAAATAATTCAATTAACTTTTGAGAAAGTTTGCTAGGTTGACATGCATATGTTACATATATATATACAGTACAGTACAGCCCTTTCCATTAAAATACCTTGCCATATAGCATATACCTTTTAACCCTTATAACTTTTTTAAAAATATTTCAATGAATAATTTTTATTAGATAGTGTATATATGAGTGTAACAGTTTATTGTAATGTATTTAAAGTGTGTTTGGTGCAACTTTTTATGTAGCACTAATCCCTTTAAGTGAGGACTTTAGTCACATCAACTTGACAAGTGCAAATTTAGTTTGCTCTCATGTGGTTACAATTACTTTCAACTTGTAATACTCACGTAAGTTAGCATATATTGGGACCGCATTTATCTATTCCCCTATAGACTTCAATGGAGTGTGAAAAGTGGAAAAAAGTCCACATTCCAATGTACTTCACATAGAAGAATATCTTATATATATATTTCTATATGTATCTGAAGTTTTTTGGCAAAATATCTATCTATATATATATGGAGGAGCAAGTAAAATGTGTCCACTCAGTATACTGAGTAGACACAAGTGATACTCTATAAAAGGCGCTAGTCAATAATATGTAGGCAGCTATATAGGACAAGTACTGGTTGAGATGTATGACCCCAGACAGTAAGTGTAAATGTGTATGCAAGGATTGATACAGCGCCTATATATCCATTAAAGTATGGGGTATGTACAGGAATATGAATGAAAAAATAAAAGATATATATAAAATGTGAAACAAAGTTCATATGAGTCCTTAAAATGTATATAATCCATAGTATATCTCCAGCTATAGTTGATATGCAGTAATAGATGGTATATAATACCCTTACCAGATATTACCCCAATCTAATGAGGTAAGTATGCCGCACTGGGGGTATATATAGATGGTTGAATCTTCTCCTTGTATCCAGATGTGATGCCTCTTTAGGTTTTCGTTAGCCTCCTGGAGTATGCAGAGGTTGTGTTTCTGGTTGTGAATAAATCCCTTACACTTCCTGTGGGTTGGTGGTTGGCCTCTTGGACTACTTTTTCTGTCTTGGTTTAAACAAAGCACAGATTAAAATAAGTATCTAAAAAAAAGTAAGTAATTTCCCTGACGCGTTTCAAAGTTTTTTTTCCAATAAATCCTTCTTCCTCAGAGTGTTGAGTCTCAACCCTCTGAGGAAGAAGGATTTATTGGAAAAAAAACCTTTGAAACGCGTCAGGGAAATTACTTACTTTTTTTTTAGATACTTATTTTAATCTGTGCTTTGTTTAATCGTTTTTAAATAACATTGTCCCTCCTTGTAGCTAGTTCGCTAGCACTATTCTATGAGATACTTGTACTGTACTGCACTACCTAACTTGGGAAAAAGCAACAGCTGTATAATACTTCGTTACGAAGTTTTAAACTAAGATTGGGGACTTGTATCTTATCTCAACCTGTGGAAGGACCCACTTGAGTCCTATATGCCATATACATACCTCATACAGTTTGAGGATGTCAAATGTGAGTGCCATGTGAATTGCATTTCTGTGCCTAATTGTAAATAAACTGTATTACACTATATATTTTTTCTTGTCTCCCTGGGTATCCTTACGCTGGAGAAAGTTTATACCAAGACAGAAAAAGTACTCCAAGAGGCCAACCACCAACCCACAGGAAGTGTAAGGGATTTATTCACAACCAGAAACACATCCCTGCATACTCCAGGAGGCTAACGAAAACCTAAAGAGGCATCACATCTTGATACAAGGAGAAAATTCAACCATCTATATACCCCCAGTGCGGCATACTTACCTCATTAGATTGGGGTAATATCTGGTAAGGGTATTATATACCATCTATTACTGCATATCAACTATAGCTGGAGATATACTACGGATTATATACATTTTAAGGACTCATATGAACTTTGTTTCACATTTTATATATATCTTTTATTTTTTCATTTATATTCCTGTACATACCCCATACTTTAATGGATATATAGGCGCTGTATCAATCCTTGCATACACACACATATATATATATATATATATATATATAAATATCTATTTATAATACTTCTATTTATAATACTTCTATTTATAATACTTACAACATATTCCCCTATGTGTAGATAATTGGAATGGGAAATATTTACAGAAAATACATAGTTAAACACTATTAAATATGAATATTGCTACCTCACTACAAAATACTCCAATGCACATATTTTTATATATATATATATATATATATATATATATATATATGTCTACATATGTATTTATCTGTTTATATGTGTATATATGTCTGTAAATATAATACATACATATAAATACATAAATGTACATGTACACACATATAAACATATCTTAATATATAGAGGACGCCACATAGTGCAGGTCAGGCGATCAGGATCCAAAATATTAAAGTTAGCCAAATAGCTACTTACAGCTACGTTACAGCCTGATGAAACCGTGCTGCGACACGGAGAAAGGCGTTGCTTTTTTAAACTTTTTTATTAAATAATCTTTTTCAATTCCACACTCACTGCTACCCTGTGCTATTTTTTAATCTTCTTTGGAAGAATAAAGGATTGCTCTACCTGCTATTTTGTTTTAATATTTGCTGTTGCTACCTACTGGTGACACTATATATTATCCTTTGAGTCAGGGCTGAAACAATACGCCTGACCGTGAATATCCTTTTTCCATTTTTGGATCACTGTGTGTCTTTTGGCTACTATTAAGGAGCCTGGCCTTTTTCTGCAAGCAGCTTTTACCAAACTCCCCCTGGTGGGATCAAAAGTACCCTGCGCTCATCTCTCCTGGACTCCCCCTGGTGGGATAGAGGGACCCCGCTACCACTCTCCTGTGGGAACATCCATTATACTGCCTGAATGTCTACTGGACGACTTGAGGTTCCGGACTGCTCATTTTGCACAACTGTGCTTTAGACCACGTGAGTAGCTATTTGGCTAACTTTAATATTTTGGATCCTGATCACCTGACCTGCACTATGTGGCGCCCTCTATGTTTTGTTTTCTAGGATATAGTGACGTGTTACTGTGGTATAACACACCAGAGGAGCTGCCTAAAAGTTTATCATCAATAATTTTGGAACACTATATGGGAATTCTTTGAACACTGATTTTATTCAAAGACACTTTGTTTTAATTTTTAACTTTAGTTATTATTATTATTATTATTATTTTTTTTTAATCTTTAGTTATTATTATTCCTTATTGGGAATACACTTATCTATATGTGATTCATTACGTATTTTCACCTGTTTTTGCTAATGTTATTGTTATTCACAATCCTGTGATATACATTAGGATACTCATTTTATCTGGTTCACTTTTATTATTACTTTTTGAGTGAATTTTATAGCTGACATTTTGTCATCCCACGATTTTGTGTATACGCTAATAATTTTTCCAACACTATTAGAGCATTATTTTTAGAGTAGTTTTTTTAGAGTAATTTTGAATAGTTTATACACTTGAGCACCTGGTGCCTCTTATCTAAACATCCGGTTAGTTTCACTGGTTGTGTTTTTTCATATCTTAATATATATATATATAAAAATATATATACACATACATATACTATTTAGAGATATATATATATATATATATATATATATATATATATATATATATATATATATATATATACAGCCATATACATATTCAGACATGTGTATGTATTTGCTGCCTTTTCTACTAAACACCTGACACCTCATATTTTGTTAAATAATTTTTATTAGATAGTGTTATTATGAGTCTAACTGTACTTTAAAATGTGTTTTTGGTGTTTTTGTGCAACCTTTTTGTCTTGCGTTAATCATATCTCTAAAATTGCAGTATCCCGAATCACATTAAATTCAATTACGCTTGAGGAAAGCGTTAACTTTCAGCCTGTAATACACAAGCTACTTCTGATGCACGCAAAGAGCCATGATAAAACCCTTTTCACTTGCGTGCAACAGTTAGCGCACCACTCGTAAATATAGCCCTAAATGAGCACTTAGAAATTCTCAGTGTAGCTATTGCATAAAGCTACATAAGCAGACACACAACTTCTATAGTTCTATTGTCTCATGATTTTTGGAGCAAAAGTCCTCTACTGAACATGGGCAATAAACTGATTGCAGCTAGATTAGGTGTCTCCTAGCAACATTTTAAAGGAAAAACTGCTATTTTGACTTTCTGTAGAGACCACAATCCCCTTGTTGGACACTTACAGGAAGTATGGACCCTGCACTAATGAAGTTAAAAAAGAAATAAAAAGGTAAGATCTTTAAAAATAATGAATAATAGATATAGCAAAGATTGCTATTAAGTATAACCCACTGAAGAGTGCATTTTTTATTACAATAGTGAAACAGAATTTATATCCCTTTAAGACTTTTGGATAGGACTGCACATTTCAATTAAGAAAGGGAAAATCAGAAATATTCTTGCTTTATTTAATTTAAGGGTAAAACTTTTGCAAGAATATCATTTTTTATCATTTCATTTCTTATTAGTCCTTTCAACTGTCAAAATCCTGTAATGCCTATTTTAAAATAAGAAATTTTTTATTAGTGTGAAAAGAATCAAATACACAAGGCTAGTGAAAATAAATCCACTTTTAGGGTTTTTATATACCATGTAGGTTGATTTTAACATTGCATGACTAGTGAAGCAATCAGATAATGTCTATTCAGTTTTGACCAGGCTAGCAGCCAAAAATATACATTTCAAATATACAACAATCAAGCTAGATGTTAAAGATCAGAATCTCAGTTCTCTTGCCTTTAGCAATATATTTTGATAAAATGTTGAAGACTTAATCATAATCTAGCATGTCATATTAAATATGCAAATCATTTTGTTATAAAGTTAAGTCATAGATATAGAGACAGATACAAAGAAAATCATGATGATTTTTTTATGTTGCAAGAACTTTTCCTTGTTTTCACATAAGGATCTAAAAGCAGTGGAACTAAAACTAGAAAATAGTACATCTTTTAAATAAACACACACACACACACACATATATATATACTATAAATAATAATATACACAGATTCTGATATAAAAATCCAGTATAAAACCATTTAAAAACTTACTTAGATGCTTTAAATTTAGCACTGTTGATGATTAGTCTGGAACACCCACTGAAAGGGCCCTCCCCTGTATATGAATAGACCCATTATACCAACAGAAGCAATGTGACGTCTGTTTACGTCAGTATACATTTAAAACTTTGGGGCTTGGTTAGGAGTCGGAAAATCAGCACAGTTATTTAAAAATTAGCAACATATACATATTTACATAAACACCACAAATAGGCTATATAAATGGATCATGTACAATGCATTTATGCAAAGAAAGATCTGGTGTACAATGTCTCTTTAACATTTCATTTAGACAAGAGCATTGTGGATTTAACTATTCACTTAAAGGGAAATTAAACACCTTAAGATATTAATATAAAAAGTTTAATTTACATGTAGTAAAACAACTTTGTAATATACGTTCATTATTTTTTTGTTTTTCTTTCCTTTAATTTAATTCTAATTATTGTAGGCTTTACAATTAATTTTAACCATGGAAGTGCAGACACAGCAACATTCCACACATTGGTTGCACACTCTAGTAAAACATTTATAACCATTCCTTATTAGCCTCAGCAAAAATGGTAACCTAAGTTACAATATGGCAGCACCCACTGCTTTATGGACATTAACATTTCCCTTTTTTTTTCCAATATTTAATCAAGTAATATAATTTAAAAACATACATGTACAAATTATTATCAGGCTAATCCTTGCTGTAAATACATTATATAAGCAATGATTCATTTAGGGCCAAATTATAGTTTATCGCAGGTATTTGCACTTGTCGGATTTACCACTGGTATTACAAGTTAAAAGTAAACACGATCAATTGAGCGCAATCGTGATTTACTCAACACATAAATACATACATACACATATATAGACATATGAACATATAAATACATACATACACATATATAGACATATAAACATATAAATACATACATACACATATATAGACATATAAACATATAAATACATACATACACATATATAGACATATAAACACATAAATACATACATACACATATAAAGACATATAAACACATAAATACATACAAACGCATATATAGAAATATAAACATATAAATACATACATACACATATATAGTCATATAAACACATAAATACATACATACACATATATAGACATATAAACACATAAATACATACATACGCATATATAGAAATATAAAAATATAAATGCATACATACACATATATAGACATATAAACATATAAATACATACATAAACATATATAGACATATAAACACATAAATACATACATACACTTATATAGACATATAAACACATAAATACATACATACACATATATAGCCATATAAACACATAAATACATACATACGCATATATAGAAATATAAACATATAAATACATACATACACATATATAGCCATATAAACACATAAATACATACATACGCATATATAGAAATATAAACACATAAATACATACAGACACATATATAAACATATAAACATATAAATACATACATACACACATATAGACATATAAACACATAAATACATACATACACATATATAGACATATAAACACATAAATACATACATACATATATATATAGACATATAAATACATAAATACATACATACACATATATAGACATATAAACACATAAATACATACATACACACACATATATAGACATATATATAAGTGCATTGGAGCCCTTGGCAGTTAAGTAGATGAAAACATGTAAAAACATATTTATGCAATATTCATATTTAATAAAGTGTTATACTGTGTATTTACTGTAATTGTGCAATGCTCTGTGCATAGCAGAATATATTCTATGTAATTTTAAAAATATATTCCTATATATATATATATATATATATATATATATATATATATATATATATATATATATATATATATATATGATGGTATTTTGGTACTATATATATATATATATATATATACAGGGAGTGCAGAATTATTAGGCAAGTTGTATTTTTGAGGATTAATTTTATTATTGAACAACAACCATGTTCTCAATGAACCCAAAAAACTCATTAATATCAAAGCTGAATAGTTTTGGAAGTAGTTTTTAGTTTGTTTTTAGTTATAGCTATTTTAGGGGGATATCTGTGTGTGCAGGTGACTATTACTGTGCATAATTATTAGGCAACTTAACAAAAAACAAATATATACCCATTTCAATTATTTATTTTTACCAGTGAAACCAATATAACATCTCAACATTCACAAATATACATTTCTGACATTCAAAAACAAAACAAAAACAAATCAGTGACCAATATAGCCACCTTTGTTTGCAAGGACACTCAAAAGCCTGCCATCCATGAATTCTGTCAGTGTTTTGATCTGTTCACCATCAACATTGCGTGCAGCAGCAACCACAGCCTCCCAGACACTGTTCAGAGAGGTGTACTGTTTTCCCTACTTGTAAATCTCACATTTGATGATGGACCACAGGTTCTCAATGGGGTTCAGATCAGGTGAACAAGGAGGCCATGTCATTAGATTTTCTTCTTTTATACCCTTTCTTGCCAGCCATGCTGTGGAGTACTTGGACGCGTGTGATGGAGCATTGTCCTGCATGAAAATCATGTTTTTCTTGAAGGATGCAGACTTCTTCCTGTACCACTGCTTGAAGAAGGTGTCTTCCAGAAACTGGCAGTAGGACTGGGAGTTGAGCTTGACTCCATCCTCAACCCGAAAAGGCCCCACAAGCTCATCTTTGATGATACCAGCCCAAACCAGTACTCCACCTCCACCTTGCTGGCGTCTGAGTCGGACTGGAGCTCTCTGCCCTTTACCAATCCAGCCACGGGCCCATCCATCTGGCCCATCAAGACTCACTCTCATTTCATCAGTCCATAAAACCTTAGAAAAATCAGTCTTGAGATATTTCTTGGCCCAGTCTTGACATTTCAGCTTGTGTGTCTTGTTCAGTGGTGGTCGTCTTTCAGCCTTTCTTACCTTGGCCATGTCTCTGAGTATTGCACACCTTGTGCTTTTGGGCACTCCAGTGATGTTGCAGCTCTGAAATATGGCCAAACTGGTGGCAAGTGGCATCTTGGCAGCTGCACGCTTGACTTTTCTCAGTTCATGGGCAGTTATTTTGCACCTTGGTTTTTCCACACGCTTCTTGCGACCCTGTTGACTATTTTGAATGAAACGCTTGATTGTTCGATGATTACGCTTCAGAAGCTTTGCAATTTTAAGAGTGCTGCATCCCTCTGCAAGATATCTCACTATTTTTGACTTTTCTGAGCCTGTCAAGTCCTTCTTTTGACCCATTTTGCCAAAGGAAAGGAAGTTGCCTAATAATTATGCACACCTGATACAGGGTGTTGATGTCATTAGACCACACCCCTTCTCATTACAGAGATGCACATCACCTAATATGCTTAATTGGTAGTAGGCTTTCGAGCCTATACAGCTTGGAGTAAGACAACATGCATAAAGAGGATGATGTGGTCAAAATACTAATTTGCCTAATAATTCTGCACTCCCTGTATATATATATATATATATATATATATATATGTATACCTATATATACACAGTGTATATATATATATATATATATATATATATATATATATATATATATATATATAGATTCAGTATATTTTTATAGAAGAAAAATATATATACATAGCAGAGCTGTATGAGAATACTATGTGTAAAGAAGGGGAATACAGCACTCAGCACAAAATACTCCTAATTGATCTGATATGCAGATTAAAGGCTGAAACATTAATATCCAGACACAAAAAACATCTGACACACCTCGGTTAACTCAAAAAGCCATGATATTTATTCCTAATAGAAACAAAGCTAGCATGCAATTGTCATAGCACATGTGGGGCCCCACTAAAGTGGATAAATAGACCACAGTATGTATGTGTATACAGATTACCGTAGGACATAATATGAGCCACAAAATAACAGAGATACATAGATACAAAGGTTAGTGGATAATGTCAACAAATAGTGACTGAGAACACTGAAAGATATATCAGTCTTGTTATGTAAAGTCCTGATGAAAAGACTTGATGTAGTATATTGCTTAGAGTCTCTAAGTCACTGATAAGGCATTAAACACTGCTGGTCGAAACTGACATTATCGAGGTAAGAGCGTCCTCAAATATCATTTCGCCTGATATCTCCAATCTCAGCAATTTTCAGCTCCTTATCCTTGAGCAGCACATGTAATTGTAACAAATGCATACGACCTTGTTTGTTGCAGCGTGATCCGGGTATGCTGGGCAAAGAGGCATTCAGGTAAGTGGACCGGGATTCCTCCTCTGATGTCCTTTCACTCCCAACAGGTAACGGTCTGTATCTTTGCTCCAGAGAACACAGGTCAGACTTGAAACTCCGTATGTCGGTAAGCTGATTTCTTACGCCTCTGCCACAGAAACTTTTCCGGCTTTTTTCTAGATAGAGGATATTCACATAATTTGATAAAATCGACTTTAAATAAAGTAAGAAAACTTAAGCGAAATGATCTGCTGTATTGCAGGAAAAATGTTAAGAATGAAAACTATATTAGATTCATAACCACTTACAACTGCCAATGGCAAAATATAAGAGAGATTTTGTCACACAACTGGCATTTACTTTCCCTTGATGACAAAATTGTAGAAAAAGTTGGAAGCAAACCTCTTTTGACTGCAAAGAAATCTCCTAACTTAAAGGATAAGTTAGTCAAAAGTAGATTTGTGAGGTCAGAACCAGATAAATGTTGGTTGAATAGACACCAACAAGTAAAAGGTAACTTTCCCTGTGGGCATTGCGTATACTGTCCCTATATGCGCAAATGTAAAACATTTTCAGCCAATACTGGGAAACATTTTGACATTAGATGCTTCTCTAATTGTAACACCGTTGGTGTGGCATATCTCCTGAGCTGCTCCTGTCCCCTGTTCTATGTAGGTAAAACCAAACGCATGTTCAAGGACAGGATACAGGAGCACCGGGATGATATCCTTTATGAGAGAGACACTAGTGTAGCACGACATTTCAAAGATGTCCACAATAGTAATACTTCCTCCTTAAAGTTCGTAGCAATTGATCAGGGAATCATGAATGGTAGAGGTGGGGACAATAATGCTTGTCTTCTTAAAAAAGAAGCAAGATGGACATATGTGCTTCAGACAGTGTCCCCTCTTGGCCTGAATGAGAGAATAGAATATGGATCCTTCTTAAACTAAAATAGTTTTCCTAGCGAATACAGATAGTATTATATAGCTAAATACATAATTACTTCTTCATACTATTTTATTCACAATCCTTATCATTTATATAACTAATATCTATGGAATAATCAAGGTGGAAAGGAATTTCCTTAGCTTACAAGCTGCATCTCAGCCAATCCATAGGATTTAAGTACTATAAGTGGTAACAATGGTACTCCTTAAATTAAGGCATAATGCGAACAAGTCGCTACTATTTTTCTAACACTTTGTATAGTCTAATCATTAATTTACTCTAGACCTTTTGTCTAGATACACAGGAAAATAATTAGTTTCACTTTGTGTGTCCTTTTGACATAGTTTACTTCAAGCTCTGCACACTTCGGTTTTCTTCTAAATGCCGTGATTTTTTGTTTCCTTCCTAACTTGCTACTAACCTTGCTTAACCGCCAGAGATATATCACACTGTATTTTTATCTATATCAACCCTGTGCCTGTTGATGTTCTTTATAGGTAAATATTAAAGTGAAGTAGAAGGGTAAACGAACAGCTTTTCTTAAAACTAGGTGTCACACCTTTAACAAAGATAATGGGCTGGTATAAACACACCTCTCTATACTGGCAGGTGAGCAATCAATAAAAGCAGCAAGTTCCATTCCTGATTGACAGTCCTGATGAGGCCCCGACCGCACAGCATTGTGGGGCGAAACGCGCGTCGACCTAATCATATTGAAGCAGCAGTAGATGCACCTGTAAAGATTGACGGGTGCATTTTCGAAAGGAGCCGGAAAAGTTTCTGTGGCAGAGGCGTAAGAAATCAGCTTACCGACATACAGAGTTTCAAGTCTGACCTGTGTTCTCTGGAGCAAAGATACAGACCGTTACCTGTTGGGAGTGAAAGGACGTCAGAGGAGGAATCCCGGTCCACTTACCTGAATGCCTCTTCGCCCAGCATACCCGGATCACGCTGCAACAAACAAGGTCGTATGCATTTGTTACAATTACATGTGCTGCTCAAGGATAAGGAGCTGAAAATTGCTATTTTAGTGGGGCCCCACATCTGCTATGACAATTGCATGCTAGCTTTGTTTCTATTAGGAATAAATATCATGGCTTTTTGAGATAACCGAGGTGTGTCAGATGTTTTTTGTGTCTGGATATTAATGTTTCAGCCTTTAATCTGCATATCAGATCAATTAGGAGTATTTTGTGCTGAGTGCTGTATTCCCCTTCTTTACACATAGTATTCTCATACAGCTCTGCTATGTATATATATTTTTCTTCTATAAAAATATACTGAATCTATATAATTTATTTTGGGGTCTGCACCAGGCCTATGTTCAGCTAAACACTGGCTAGGTATTAAATTCTGTTAGTTTTTTCAAATTTATAAACACTATTTATTAGGTGTTTTTGAAGAATATAGTTTCTCTCCCTATTGCTATTTTTAGTTCAAATATATATATATATATATATATATATATATATATATACATATATATATATATATATATATATATATATATATATATATACCGATATATAATAAAGTATATATATATATAGGTATACATATATATATATATATTGTACCAACATACCATCAGATATACTGTATGTAGAAATATTTATTTATTAATAAATAGAGCATATTCTTCTTTGTGAAGAACATTGGAATGTAAAATAGTCTTATTTTCAAGTTGGATTAGCGCACATGAGAATATGCAATCGGGTTTGCGAGCAAGTAGGGTGTTAAGTTTTTTTCCGCAAGAGCAAAAACAGTTTACCTTTAACTCATAATACGAGCGCAAAACTGACAAGTGCAATTCTTAAGCCTTATCTTGCTATATATCTGTCCATAACTGCTTTAAGCTCCTAAATTTATAAATATATACTTAATATAACCATTATTACCATGACAATCCTTGTTGTATGCAGACTAAAGGCCACAATGTAAAATGTAATAATAGGAAAACGTACTTTGAAATTTGCTATTTTTAAAAATTACATTAAAAATGCTGAGTCATAAAATTATATACACGCTGAATTCTTATTATAAAGCAAGACAGCAAAAATATATATTTTATATATTTACAAGCTATTTACTTAAAGTGATGGAATATATTGTTGTTATCTGTAATCTTAACAGGGGTTATAAATCAAAAAATGTAAATAAATTATTTTTGGATAATCCATTGGATTGGATCAGCCAATAGTATTTTTCCTACCTTAATTCCGATTGGCTGATAGAATCCTATCAGCCAATTGGAATTCAAGGGACGCCATCTTGGATGAAGTCATTTAAAGGAACCTTCATTCTTCGCTTGGACTTCGTTTGAAGAGGATGCTCCGCGTCGGCAGGATTGAAGATGGACCCGCTCCGCTCCGGATGGATGAAGATAGAAGATGCCATCTGGATGAAGACTTCTGCCGCTTGGAGGACCTCTTCTGCCCAGATCGGATGAAGACATCTGCCACTCTGGAGGTCCACTTGTGCCCGGCTGGGTGAAGACGTCTCAAGGTAGGGTGATCTTCAAGGGGGTAGTGTTAGGTTTTTTTAAGGGGGGATTGGGTGGGTTTTAGAGTAGGGTTGGGTGTGTGGGTGGTGGATTTTAATGTTGGGGGGGTATTGTATTTTTTACAGGTAAAAGAGCTGATTATTTTTGGGCAATGCCCCACAAAAGGCCCTTTTAAGGGCTATATGTAATTTAGTATAGGGTAGGGAATTTTATTATTTTGGGGGATTTTATTATTTTATTATTTTATTAGGGGGATTAGATTAGGTGTAATTAGTTTAAAAAATTTGTAATTTTTTTTCTGTAATTTAGTGTTTGTTGTTTTTCATACTTTAGATTATTTAGATTAATTGTAGTTAATTTAGTTCATTTATTTAATTATAGTGTAGTGTTAGGTGTAATTGTAACTTAGGTTAGGATTTATTTTACAGGTATATTTGTATTTATTTGAACTAGGAAGTTATTAAATAGTTAATAACTATTTAATAACTATTGTACCTTGTTAAAATAAATACAAAGTTGCATGAAAAATAAAAATAAATCCTAAGATAGCTACAATGTAACTATTAGTTATATTGTAGCAATCTATGGCCTAGATTTGGAGTTTGGCGTTAGCCGTGAAAACCAGCGTTAGAGGCTCCTAACGCTGGTTTTAGGCTACCGCCGGTATTTGGAGTCGTGTAGGTAAGGGTCTAACACTCACTTTTCACCCGCGACTTTTCCATACCGCAGATCCCCCTACGCCATTTGCGTATCCTATCTTTTCAATGGGATCTTTCTAACGCCGGTATTTAGAGTCGTTTCTGAAGTGAGCGTTAGAGCTCTAACGACAAAACTCCAGCCGCCGAAAAAAAGCAGGAGTTAAGAGCTTTCTGGGCTAACGCCGGTTCATAAAGCTCTTAACTACTGTACCCTAAAGTACACTAACACCCATAAACTACCTATGTACCCCTAAACCGAGGTCCCCCCACATCGCCGCAACTCGATTACATTTTTTTAACCCCTAATCTGCTGCCCCTAACACCGCCGACCCCTGTATTATATTTATCAACCCCTAACCTGCCCCCCTCAACGTCGCCGCCAGCTACCTACAATAATTAACCCCTAATCTGCCGACCGCAAAGCGCAGCCACCTACGTTATCCTTATGTACCCCTAATCTGCTGCCCCTAACACCGCCGACCCCTATATTATATTTATTAACCCCTAATCTGCCCCCCTCAACGTCGCCTCCACCTGCCTACACTTATTAACCCCTAATCTGCCGAGCGGACCTGAGCGCTACTATAATAAAGTTATTAACCCCTAATCCGCCTCACTAACCCTATCATAAATAGTATTAACCCCTAATCTGCCCTCCCTAACATCGCCGACACCTAACTTCAATTATTAACCCCTAATCTGACGACCGGAGCTCACCGCTACTATAATAAATGGATTAACCCCTAAAGCTAAGTCTAACCCTAACACTAACACCCCCCTAAGTTAAATATAATTTAAATCTAACGAAATTAATTAACTCTTATTAAATAAATTATTCCTATTTAAAGATAAATACTTACCTGTAAAATAAATCCTAATATAGCTACAATATAAATTATAATTACATTGTAGCTATTTTAGGATTAATATTTATTTTACAGGCAACTTTGTAATTATTTTAACCAGGTACAATAGCTATTAAATAGTTAAGAACTATTTAATAGTTACCTAGTTAAAATAATAACAAAATTACCTGTAAAATAAGTCCTAACCTAAGTTATAATTAAACCTAACACTACCCTATCAATAAATTAATTAAATAAAATACCTACAATTACCTACAATAAAACCTAACACTACAATATCAATAAATAAATTAAATACAATTTCTACAAATAACTACAATTACATAAACTAACTAAAGTACAAAAAAAGAACTAAGTTACAAAAAATAAAAAAATATTTACAAACATAAGAAAAATATTACAACAATTTTAAACTAATTACACCTACTCTAAGCCCCCTAATAAAATAACAAAGCCCCCCAAAATAAAAAAAATGCCCTACCCTATTCTAAATTAATAAATTTAAAAGCTCTTTTACCTTACCAGCCCTGAACAGGGCCCTTTGCGGGGCATGCCCCAAGAAAATCAGCTCTTTTGCCTGTAAAAAAAAACATACAATACCCCCCCCCCCAACATTACAACCCACCACCCACATACCCCTAATCTAACCCAAACCCCCCTTAAATAAACCTAACACTAAGCCCCTGAAGATCATCCTACCTTGTCTTCACCATACCAGGTTCACCGATCGGTCCAGAAGAGCTCCTCCGATGTCCTGATCCAAGCCCAAGCGGGGGGCTGAAGAGGTCCATGATCCGGCTGAAGTCTTCATCCAAGCGGGGCAGAAGAGTTCTTCCATCCGATTGAAGTCTTCATCCAAGCGACATCCATCCGGAGCGAAGCGGCAGCATCCTGAAGACCTCCACCGCGGAACATCCATCCTGGCCGACGACTGAACGACGAATGACGGTTCCTTTAAATGACGTCATCCAAGATGGCGTCCCTCGAATTCCGATTGGCTGATAGGATTCTATCAGCCAATCGGAATTAAGGTAGGAATATTCTGATTGGCTGATGGAATCAGCCAATCAGAATCAAGTTCAATCCGATTGGCTGATCCAATCAGCCAATCAGATTGAGCTCGCATTCTATTGGCTGTTCCGATCAGCCAATAGAATGCGAGCTCAATCTGATTGGCTGATTGGATCAGCCAATCGGATTGAACTTGATTCTGATTGGCTGATTCCATCAG
The DNA here is from genome assembly GCF_027579735.1 of Bombina bombina. Classification (NCBI taxonomy): domain Eukaryota; kingdom Metazoa; phylum Chordata; class Amphibia; order Anura; family Bombinatoridae; genus Bombina; species Bombina bombina. The sequence goes on along the minus strand of NC_069500.1, from coordinate 304,658,428 downwards.
CCAATCAGAATATTCCTACCTTAATTCCGATTGGCTGATAGAATCCTATCAGCCAATCGGAATTCGAGGGACGCCATCTTGGATGACGTCATTTAAAGGAACCGTCATTCGTCGTTCAGTCGTCGGCCAGGATGGATGTTCCGCGGTGGAGGTCTTCAGGATGCTGCCGCTTCGCTCCGGATGGATGTCGCTTGGATGAAGACTTCAATCGGATGGAAGAACTCTTCTGCCCCGCTTGGATGAAGACTTCAGCCGGATCATGGACCTCTTCAGCCCCCCGCTTGGGCTTGGATCAGGACATCGGAGGAGCTCTTCTGGACCGATCGGTGAACCTGGTATGGTGAAGACAAGGTAGGATGATCTTCAGGGGCTTAGTGTTAGGTTTATTTAAGGGGGGTTTGGGTTAGATTAGGGGTTTGTGGGTGGTGGGTTGTAATGTTGGGGGGGGGTATTGTATGTTTTTTTTTACAGGCAAAAGAGCTGATTTTCTTGGGGCATGCCCCGCAAAGGGCCCTGTTCAGAGCTGGTAAGGTAAAAGAGCTTTTAAATTTATTAATTTAGAATAGGGTAGGGCATTTTTTTATTTTGGGGGGCTTTGTTATTTTATTAGGGGGCTTAGAGTAGGTGTAATTAGTTTAAAATTGTTGTAATATTTTTCTTATGTTTGTAAATATTTTTTTATTTTTTGTAACTTAGTTCTTTTTTATTTTTTGTACTTTAGTTAGTTTATTTCATTGTATTTATTTGTAGCAATTGTATTTAATTAATTTATTGATAGTGTAGTGTTAGGTTTTATTGTAGGTAATTGTAGGTATTTTATTTAATTAATTTATTGATAGGGTAGTGTTAGGTTTAATTATAACTTAGGTTAGGACTTATTTTACAGGTAATTTTGTTATTATTTTAACTAGGTAACTATTAAATAGTTCTTAACTATTTAATAGCTATTGTACCTAGTTAAAATAATTACAAAGTTGCCTGTAAAATAAATATTAATCCTAAAATAGCTATAATATAATTATAATTTATATTGTAGCTATATTAGGATTTATTTTACAGGTAAGTATTTAGCTTTAAATAGGAATAATTTATTTAATAAGAGTTAATTAATTTCGTTAGATTTAAATTATATTTAACTTAGGGGGGTGTTAGGGTTAGACTTAGCTTTAGGGGTTAATACATTTATTAGAATAGCGGTGAGCTCCGGTCGGCAGATTAGGGGTTAATAATTGAAGTTAGGTGTCGGCGATGTTAGGGAGGGCAGATTAGGGGTTATTACTATTTATGATAGGGTTAGTGAGGCGGATTAGGGGTTAATAACTTTATTATAGTAGCGCTCAGGTCCGCTCTGCAGATTAGGGGTTAATAAGTGTAGGCAGGTGTCGGCGACGTTGAGGGGGGCAGATTAGGGGTTAATAAATATAATATAGGGGTCGGCGGTGTTAGGGGCAGCAGATTAGGGGTACATAGGGATAATGTAAGTTGCGGCGGTTTACGGAGCGGAAGATTAGGGGTTAATAATATAATGCAGGGGTCAGCGATAGCGGCCTGCGGCAGATTAGGGGTTAATAAGTGTAAGGTTAGGGGTGTTTAGACTCGGGGTACATGTTAGAGTGTTAGGTGCAGACGTAGGAAGTGTTTCCCCATAGGAAACAATGGGGCTGCGTTAGGAGCTGAACGCTGCTTTTTTGCAGGTGTTAGGTTTTTTTTCAGCTCAAACAGCCCCATTGTTTCCTATGGGAGAATCGTGCACGAGCACGTTTTTGAGGCTGGCCACGTCCGTAAGCAACTCTGGTATCGAGAGTTGCATTTGCGGTAAAAATGCTCTACGCTCCTTTTTTGGAGCCTAACGCAGCATTTTTTTGAACTCTCGATACCAGAGTTAATTTTATGGTGCGGCCAGAAAAAAGCCAGCGTAGCGTTAACAGCCCATCTACCGCCAAACTCCAAATCTAGGCCTTAGGGTTTATTTTATAGGTAAGTATTTAGTTTTAAATAGGAATAATTTATTTAATTGCAGTTATTTTATTTAGATTTATTTAAATTATATTTAAATTAGGGGGGTGTTAGGGTTAGGGTTAGACTTAGGTTTAGAGGTTAATAACTTTATTATAGTGGCGGCGACGTTGGCGGCGGCAGATTAGGGGTTAATAAGTGTACCTAGGTTGCGGAAATGTTGGGGGGCAGATTAGGGGTTAGTAAATATAATGTAGGGTTCGGCGATGTTAGGGGCAGCAGATTAGGGGTTCATAGGGATAATGTAGGTGGCGGCAGTTTCGGAGCGGCAGATTAGGGGTTAATAATATAATGCAGGTGTCGGCGATGTCGGGGGCAGCAGATTAGGAGTTAATAAGTGTAATATTAGGGGTGTTTAGACTCGGGTGCATGTTAGGGTGTTAGGTGTAGACATAAATTTCCTTTCCCCATAGGAATCAATGGGGCTGCGTTAGGAGCTGAACGCTGCTTCTTTTTTTTTCAGCCGGCTCAGCCCCATTTTTTCCTAAGGGGAAATTGTGCACGAGCACATTTAGCCAGCTTACCGCTACCATAAACAACGCTGGTATTAAGGTGAGATGGGGAGCTAAATTTTGCTCTACGCTCACCTTTTTGCGGCTAACGCCGGGTTTAAAAAAACCGTAATACCAGCGTTGTCTTAAGGGAGCGTTTAAAAAAAAGGCTCGTTAGCAACGCACCCCTGTTACCGCAAAACTCGTAATCTCAGTGAATGTATGGAAATTCATATATTAATTTTTTTTAAATAATTCAAATTAAATTTAATCTGTTTTAAAACATAAAATAACAAATACCTTTTAGATTGTGCAACACATATAATTATTTTATCTTTATGACCAACTAAGTTTACTGACAAGCATGGTTGGCTCCAAGGGGGGGCATTGACGGGCAATGCCTGCCCAAATGGAATGCTGTACCCCCTCAAATAAATAATTTTGTTATTGTATAAATAAGTGTGTCATAATTCTGGAAAGGTGGTAACCCTAGTTATGATACCAGTCACACCAAGTGGGTATTCACACAGCATATTGTGTGTGTATCACTTTCTCAGTGGAATGATGCTGACCTTTTACAAGCAACACACAGAAACTGTTCCCTGTGCAATTTGTGCAAACCAGACTCTGTATAGATACTGTATAGAAACTGTATAGAATAAATATCTTGCACACAATGGGCCTTCACATAGGGTAGCTATGACACCAGCCGCAAACTGTAAACGCTCTCAAAAAACTTTGTAAACCAGTCACTCAATGGGAACAGTTCACAAATGATACCAGCAACCACTCAGCAAATTGTGTACATATCAATCATGGTGTGGGTGTTCCCATTATAGTGTGTATATATCAGTCACACGCAGTAGGTGTTCCCAGCATAACGTTTCTATCTATACCAGTCACACACAGTGGGTGGTTCCTTATACAATGCCAACCTCTTGTCCAGACCATGCGTGTCATGCTCAAGCAGTAGGGGAAGGAACCCTTCTCATCCAAAAGCAGCAGCAAACTAAGGGAATGCTTCCACTTTACATAAACATGGCAGCTCTCAAAGGTGCAAACCGGTTGCTGTATCACAGTAAGTCCCAAGCTTTTCTATTTACCATATTATACAGTGTTAACTGAGCTTTGACCCTGCTCTGTGCCCACATTATATACCCACCGGGCAGGCGGGCATCATTTTCTCTGAGCCTGCGACTGGCATAGCGGGTCCCTCACAACCTTGTACAGGCAAAGCGTGTGGTTTCCTGATGCTAATATATCTTCACCTCACGCATATTTTATGTTGTTTACTAACATTACCAGCTGATTACATTAATTAGTAGTTTACTTTCTATATACATTTTCTTGATATATCCACTATAGTCTCAGTGCAGTTTGGATTAAAAGTGCTTCTGTCAGATGCTTCTGTTGCGAGTGTATTTGAGTAGAAACGCTGATGTCACTTTGAGTGGTAATTGCACTGTCAGTGTAGCATTATTTTATTTCTCTTGTGAGGGATGTCCCCCCACTCAGCTCTTATTTTGACTCTCATACATGCTTTGTAAAAAATGTGTGCCCCCTCGTGAAAAAAAATGCCCTCCTCATTTTATTTGTTTCTGGAGCCGAGTCTGCTAACAAGGGAGAGCATGGAGAAGATTGTGAAGTGTGTGAAGCAATGTCCATGTCTGAGCTGGCAGATTCCAGAAGATACATAATTACATAAATATTTTCTTAAGCTTCAGAAAAAGAAAGTTTACCAAAACCCCTTTTTCACCTTTTACTATTATGCTCACCATCATTTGTTGAAGCTTTAGTCTAATTTTTTATGCAATATTTTTCTCTTAATAGCAGCAACTATTTTGTGACTTTGTTTCACAGACTTCACATTCTCTGCAGTCATATTAACTATTTTCACAAATGTCAGATGCTCTCTTTGTCCTTAAACGTGTTGATCTCCTCAAATTGACAAAACAGTTTAACATAGTTTGGCTCAAGTGCTGCAACAAGCACGTTATTTTTATATTCTGTTAAAGGACTAGTTAACACAGTAGATTTGAATAATCAACAAATGCAATATAACCTGACAATGCCATATAACTTAGTCTGAACTTTAAATGAGTAGTAGAGTTTTTTCTGACAATTTTAAAAGTTATGTCTATTTCCACTCCCCCTGTACCATGTGACAGCCATCAGCCAATCACAAAAGCATACACGTACCATGTGACAGCCATCAGCCAATCACAAACGCATACACACTTATTCTTGCACATGCTCAGTAGGAGCTGGTGACTCAAAAAGTTTGAATATAAAAAGACTGCTCACATTTTGATAATGGAAGTAAATTGGAAAGTTGTTTAAAATTGCATGCTCTATCTGAATAATGAAAGTTTAATTTTGACTTGTGTCCTTTTTAAATGTACAGCTATCATCTTCACAAAGATTAACAACTACATATTAAAAATATAGTAATGCTGCATATTACATAATATTATAAAACATAATTTATAATTGGTTAAAAAATGTCATTAACATACATTTGGCGAGATTACGAGTCTTGCTTTAGCCTTAAAAAGCAGCGTTGAGAGGTCCCAATGCTGCTTTTTAACGCCCGCTGGTATTTAACGCCCGCTGGTAACTATTGTACCTAGTTAAAATAAATACAAAGTTGCCTGTAAAATAAAAATAAATCCTAAAATAGCTACAATGTAACTATTAGTTATATTGTAGCTAGATTAGGGTTTATTTTATAGGAATTTAGTTTTAAATGGGAATAATTTATTTAATCATAGTAATTTTATTTCGTTTTATTTAAATTATATTTAAGTTAGGGGGGTTAGACTTAGGGTTAGACTTAGATTTAGAAGTTAATAACTTTTTTATAGTGTCTGCGACGTTGGGCGCGGCATATTAGGGGTTAATAAATGTAGGTAGGTGACGGCGACATTGGTGGCGGCAGATTAGGAGTTAATAAATAGAATGTAGGTGGCGGCGATGTTGGGGGCAGCAGATGAGGGGTTCATAAGTATAAAGTAGGTGGTGACGGTGTCTGGAGCGGCAGATTAGGGGTTAATAATATAATGCAGGTGTCGGCGATGTCGGGGGCAGCAGATTAGGGGTTAATAAGTGTAAGATTAGGGGTATTTAGACTCAGGGTTCATGTTAGGGTGTTAGGTGTAGATATAACTTTTATTTCCCCATAGGAATTAATGGGGCTGTGTTAGAAGCTGAACCCTGCTTTTTTGCAGGTGTTTGGTTTTATTTCAGCCGAATCAGCCCCATTGATTGCTATGGGGAAATCGTTCACGAGCATGTTTAGCCAGCTTACCGCTACCGTAAGCAGCGCTGGTATTGAGGTGAGATGTGGAGCTAAATTCTGCTCTACGCTCACCTTTTTGCGGCTAACACGGGGGTTAAAAAAACCTGTAATACCAGCATTACTTTAGGTGAGCGGTGAGGGAAAACTAAGCGTTAGCAACGCACCTCTGTTACCACAAAACTCGTAATCTCTGTGATTGATTTTCATTTTTATAAAGTACTATGATAAGTAAGGGTAAAATTACATATAATGTTATTGGATAAAAATGATCACATTATATTTCTTTAGAATAGCGTAATATTGTCTACTAGTCTTAAAGCTCATGTGCATGGGACATTTTCTGCAGTGCACCCTGCCACGCTCCTGTCTGGCCACTGTCCTGTCATGCCCGGCCATGCCCCCACCACGTCCGATCCGCCCGGCTACGCCACGGCCACTCCCGCCCACCCTCTCTGCTGTCTGATCCTCACTGACTGAACCATCATTACGGCCAGGCATGTTTGTCCTTGCGCAGTCTCTACTGTGCATGACAACTTTGGACAAACATAGCTGGCCTTTTATTATATAGGATTAGTATTTTATGCAACTAATAGCAAACACATCAAAATGGGCGTCACATAAGCATCACTTGTATTACAATGATGAATTTTCTCAGGTATATTATGATGATCCAATCAATATAGATAAGCTACCATGAACATTTACACATTCATGTCTCATGACTCTTTGATGAAATGAGTATTTTCACAAAATATACACCATTTGCTTTGTAAAATAATTTGCGCAAAGACTAATTGATGTATTACAAAACATAATCTATTGTCATATTTACATAACAAATGCTTTATCATAAGTAAACATCTGTTGAAAATATGCCCCCTCCATGCTACTTACATTCACATTCATTTGCAATTTTTTCAGAGTGATGCCTATATTTTTTTATTGAAGCCAAAACGCGTTTCACCGGTATGGCAAGGGTCAGCCTTCTTGTTTTGATCACATCTTCTGGTGTAAACTTTTAAAGACTGGCTAGAATGAAATGTGTATTGCTGTAAATCATTGATAATTAGACCCTTTCTAATGAGAAAATAAACAAAAATATTCCAATGTATCAGAAAAAAATTTTAATCAGATTTTCACACAAGTGTCCCAATTGAATTAAAGTTTGTAAAGCATAAAATGTGTCTAAAACATAAATCTGAATATAACATTATTCATGTACTGTTTTAATGAAGTGCTTGGGCATTTATAATGGTACATTATCGAATTAAATACAATTGTAGGAACTTGCTAATTGCGCAGATCATGAATTGATATTAATAATTAAGTGAAATTGTATTAAAAAAGCCAATTAAGCAATGAGCAATCATTATCAACATGAAATGAATTAACTGTGGTGTTTCAGTTTCACTTTGGTGTTGTATCTTTGATTCCATGGGGGAAAAATAATAATTTTTAAAAGCCTGTTTCTTATAGTTGTTAATTGCTTACCCTGAATGTGCATACAAAGTACAGCATTTTTGATGGATTGAAAGGAGACCACTGTATCAAATAGTTTCAAAGGTGGTTTAAATTTGTATCCATTTACATGACTATTTGATGTAGTTTTATTCAATTAAATATAAGGAGTTGGTTTTGGCATCTATGTTCACTGGAAAACTGGTAAAATACTGTACCACCTTTCCCAACAGCTTTTAATCTACTAACAACATTTTTTTTTAAGAGGGCATGCAGAGTTTATGATTCAAATTTACACTAAAACATTTAAAACCAGGAATTTGGGGGGGGCGAAGCTTGGTCACACAGGGTAATGGCCGTGTGAGAGATTAGCTCCTAGGCCCCATCGCCCAATCATAATAAAATTAGCCACCAAGGTTGCTTCAAACCCTGCCTTAAAGAACTCTGAAGCCCACAGGAGTACTCCGCAAGAAGCTCTGGAGCAGATCGGAGCAGGGAGAGCTCACGCTAGGAGACCTATTGGACAGAGGAGACCACAGCTCCCATGTGGCGCCCCGACATCAGCACTCAATGCAACGGATCTCTGTGGAGTAACTGAGCCATAACGGGAGGTGAGAGTGATCTTCGCCCCATAGCTGGAAGCTGTTTTGAGGAGCTGAGGAGAGTGGAGCACAACACCCACACATACCGCAACTACTCGACAGTTAGAACAAGCGGCCCGGCCCCTGACAGATAAAGGGTTTGTACATAACGGACTCTGACCATATTTCTCCTAAGGCCACCTCTTATAAGCACAAACTTTATCCCACAGTATAACATGCATGGTGCTTGATGGTGATCAAACATATTAGAGCCAGCGCAGGAGAAGGGGGTAGAAATTTAAAGTTAAATTTATCCACTATACACCGCCTGGGTCTGAATTGAGGCAGAGAGTAATAACACATTTGCACAACCTGCAGCGCTGCCATTGTAACCTCACATAAAGCAGGAGATACCACGTCTTGCTCATTGCCACTTAACAGAAAGTTTTAAATAGTAGGATCGAACACAAGGAGGCATAAACAGCCAGTTATACCCACACACTCTGCTCTCCCTGCCATAGTACCAGAGTAACACTCTATACATAGTAAAAGGAGTACAGCATCATCATTATTGTGTACCCAGACTCTGCACAGCATTGAATTCTTAAAAACTGCATAACCAGACTCATACACCCTGTTTTTAGTTTGTGCTTAAGATACCTGTCTACTTGGCGCAACACCCCCCCTCCACTCGTTCCTTGGACATGCCCGGCCAAAAATTAAATTAAGCAGACAAACACAATAAATCCAAACCAATCCAACAATATCTAAAGCACCAGGAACTAGTCCACCCAAATCCAATAATGGATAGTGTGACAACTCAGGCCCAGGGGACCACACAGTCTACTCCAGTTGTGCAGGGAACAAATGCTACTCTAACTAAAGATGACCTAAAGGCTCTGTGCACGAAGGAGGATATTAAGGAATTTGTTGGAGAAGTCAAGGGCTGGTACGGCGAACTTAAAAAAGATCTGACAAAAGTCATTAATAGAGTCTCTGTCCTGGAGGAAAACCATAACACTACCTTTAACGATATACAGCAGATCTCAAAAATAGCTTATGACCAAGAAGAAACTATTCAGCATCTACTAGAAAGAGTGGAGAACCTCAACAATAGGGGTAGGCGTAATAATTTATGCATTCGGGGTATCCCAGAATCTATACAACAATCTGCAATAGAAGGGTGCCTTCAAGATTTGTTTAGAACCCTCAAAGGCACAAGTGAGTCCCCAGACATTTGTATAGAAAGAGCGCACAGGGCGCTACATGCAAAACCTCCCCAAAAGCCCCTCCCAGAGACATAATCCTAAAGCTCCTTAACTACAAGGATAAGGAGGAAATTCTTCGCCATGCCAGGCAGAAGCAGAGGTTCACCCATGCAGGAAATCACATTCAGATCTTCGCAGATCTTTGTCCAGCAACCCTCCAGAAAAGAAGGGAACCTCATTTCATCACCTCAGTGCTACGGGAGCAAAAGATCCTTTACAGATGGGGCTTCCCTATCAGCATTATCGCTACCAAAGGTAATGTCACTGCAGTTTTCAAGAATTTGGATGATCTCCCCCACTTCAACGAGGCCCTACGACTCAATATCAAACCACCGGAAGGAGAGAGAACTTATTTGAGAGAAAAACCTCAAACGGACATCTCCTCCACAGTAAGAATGCAGTCAGATCGACAAAATACTCGCTCCCCAGGTGGGACGCAAGCACTGACCTTGGCAACTACTTGACATCGAACTCAACCTGATGTGAACTATTCAGTTATCTAGGCCTTGGTGGCTAAAGGTCATATATTTAATAAAAAATTTTATTATCTATGTTTGGGGGTGGGGATACTACCCTTAGAATTGTACTTGCTGTTTTATTGGTTACAACTGTTGATGTTTGTTGTTGTATTATAGTAATTGTTTACACAGTTTCCTTTGAAAACCAAGCCAGTAGGTACTGCAATTTGCACATTGTTCTAGTGGTTACTCTGAAAATTGAAACAACACACAGAACACAGTTCCCGCATTAGGACTCCACAATAGAATAGGTTCATTAAGCAGTCCTTTAGAGGTCCAGGATAACAGCTGCAGTTCAAATACAATATAACAGCATAATTTAGCGATCGAGTTAGGGGAGCTCAGGCTGTAAAGATGCAGAATCCACACCCACTTACACTTACAACCGTAAATGTGCATGGTCTTAATTGTCCGGGAAAAAGATCCATAGTATTCAGAGATTTATACAAAAACACTGGAGATATCCTGCTCATACAGGAGACACATTTTAAAAGAGGCAGAGAACCAAGGCAATTGTCTCATAAGTATAAAATTATGTACCTGGCCTCTGGCACCTCAAAAAAATGTGGAGTGGGTATTCTGTTCAAGATTTCAGTCCAATTCCAAGCCACCTACGTTGAAAAAGACAAAAAAGGGAGATACATTATTCTAGTGGGTCTACTATACAATAAACCTATCACCTTGGCGAATGTATATCTCCCAAACAAAGACCAACACTATCTTTTTAAAACAGTATTCCACTCACTCCTAGTCCACACTAAGGGAACTCTGTTTCTCTGCGGTGATTTTAATCTACTGCTGGACCCACAGTTAGACACATCTGCAGGCTCTACAAATGTTTCTAAACAAGTGATCAAGAATATTAAAAATTACATGCACCAATTGAAAATACATGACGTATGGAGGGCTTTGAATACACACTCTAGAGATTATACATTTTATTCGAATCCCCACAATACGTTGACTATATTCTCTCTGACCAAATTGGACTTCCATGGTCACAGACTCCAAGATCCTGCCTATAACTTGGTCGGACCACGCCCCTGTACAGTGCATGGTGGACTGGCCCAACATACCCCACAGTGCATATATCTGGAGACTGGACGAATATATGTTATAGAACCCACTGACCAACCAAGCAATTGACGCTTCACTAGACAATTATTTCAGAGAAAATGACATAGATGAAAACTCTCCAGAGACCCTTTGGGAAGCACACAAGTGCATAGTTAGAGGAGAGCTCATAGCACACAAAGCAAGGGAAAAGAAAGAAAACAGACAGTTCCTGAACTCCACTCTGGCACAAATAGGGTACTGGGAGAAAGAACTTAAGAGTAACCCACGTTCCACTGAAATATTAAAATCCCTAACACAAAGCAGACAATCACTTAAGAATCACCTTACAAAAAAACAACAGAGGAAATCTGCCCTGCTTAAGCAAAAGTACTTTGAGGTAAAAGATAAGACAGGCTCTTCGTTAGCAAAAGCTTTGAGGAGACACCAGCTTAACACACAAATTCACTATATTAAGGAAACACAGGAGAACCTACACAAAGATAGTAAAACTATTGATGAGACATTTTGTCAATATTATATGTCCCTATACAACTTAAAAGATACACCGACACCGCAGAATATAGAGAATTACCTATCAGATCTAAATCTACCTACTTTAGATACAGAGGAATCTACATCTTTAGACCTTTCCATATCCACAAAAAAAATTAAGAAGGCGATCCAAGACATGCCGAGTGGTAAGAGCCCAGGACCAGACGGCCTTAGCATAAAGTATTATAAAAAGTACCTAAATCACTTATTACCCCCACTAGCTAAGCTGTTTAACTCATTATTAGACTCAAAATGTTTCCCAGAAAGCATGCTGGAGGCACATGTTACTGTGTTGCCGAAGCCGGGGAAAGATCTGAATAGACCGGAGAGTTATCGCCCGATTTCCCTGCTGAACTCGGACGTTAAGATCTTCACCAAAATCCTTGCCCACAGAATAAACCAATATCTACCTAAACTAATAAATACAGACCAAACAGGTTTTATACCTAGTAGAGAGGCAAAAGATAATACTTTTAAAGCGCTACAATTTATATCATATGCTAAAGATAACAAAATTCCCGCGGTCCTGATCTCTACCGACGCAGAGAAAGCCTTCGATATGGTAAATTGGCACTTCTTAAAAGTAGTTATGCACAAAATGAAATTTGGCGATATATTCATAGACTTAGTATTCTCCGTCTACGCACGCCCTATGGCTAGGATCAAGGTAAACGGCCTATTATCTGACAAATTCTATATTGCAAATGGAACAAGATAGGGCTGCCCACATCTCCCCTGTGCTCTTTGCATTATCAATAGAAGTGCTGGCACAGAAAGTTAGAGATAATGCACGGATCAGGGGCATCCAGATAGGTAACACCGAACATAAACTAGCGATTTACGCGGACAATGTCCTACTTACACTTACTAAAATAGAGGAATCATTACCAGCAATGCTAGAGGTTTTCAGGAACTATGGGAAGGTATCACACTTTTCGTTAAACACCTCCAAATCGGAAATGCTAAACATAACATACGAAGATGCAGAATTCCATCAAACAGCACAAAATTATCCACTTAAAATACAAGAATCAAAACTTAAATACCTAGGCATATACCTCTCAACAGATCCTAAAGTAATATTCCAGGCTAATTATAAGACACTCAAGGCCGCCTTAGTAGCTGACCTGTCCAGTTGGAGGGATAAGTCTATCTCGTGGTTAGGCAGAATAAACATGATAAAGATGAATGCCCTCCCTAGGCTATTATACCTACTGCAAGCCGCCCCTATCCAACTTCCACACCAATTCCTATTTATGATTCAATCATTATTCAAACAGTTCATTTGGCAGGGTATCAAACCCAGAGTAGCTAAACAGACAATGTACCTACCCAAAGAAAGAGGAGGATTAGGAGTACCTAACGTCCACACATATAAAATTGCATAAACCCTACAAAACCTAATAGAATGGTCCACGAATAACATTCATAAACAATGGGTCCAAATCGACAGATACATAATAGATCTCAGCAATGCAGGTCTGGCCGCGTGGCTCCCTGCTAAGCGGAGGCCAACGGTTATTCAGCAGTACCAGCTACTGGATGAATTTTTCTGGACTTGGATAGACTAATAAATACTTCTACGGAAGTGTCCAGCTTGGTTTCCCCCATGCAACCTATTTACCATAACATCGACTTGCCCTGGAACCATAAAGAAACCTCAGTAGATCAGGGGAGCCACATTAAAAACAGAACTTTATCTATCTTCCTCCAAGACGGGAAACTTAAGCCCTTAGAAGCCATTATAGACTCTCAGCCGGATATACCCATCAACTGGTATTCTCACGCACAAATCGGACACTACATAAACACACACCCCAGACGTCAGTCCCTAACTAGAAAGCTAACACCCTTTGAAACATTATGCCTTTCAAATAACACTCCAAGGCATTTAATCTCTATCCTTTATAAGCAGTTATTCGGTTGAGATCATACAAGGAACCCCGAGGGGAACCTAAGGCGGGGTGCGCTGGGTGAATGTGAAATGTGAACTTATGCACAAACAATACGGCTCCCGTGAAATAGGGTAGAAAGTCAATACCAGTGTAAGACAAAAAGAAGACGGCGGCAAAGCTCCTCTGGTCTTCGGCGTGAAGATTTCTGAAAATTAAGAGTGAGAAAGAGGGCGCCACATAGCGTGATACTGTTGATACAGATTCAGAAGGCAAGGAATTCAAAAAGGCTTACCGAACAGCTCGGCACCGTTCTGTGACCGGTGCTATCAGGCAGACTAACACTCTCAGTGGTTAGCACACTGGGTGGCCTCGGATGGAATGCAGGCGGGTGGGTCTCAGCGTTGAGAATTAGCACACTGGGTGGCCTCAGATGTAATGGAAACAGGTGGATTTCAGCGTTGCTTAATTAGAGCAAATCCGCGTCTCTGCAACACCTATACTGCAGCCTCCAATGGATTATAAACATAAGATACCTCTCCAAATAAGGTAAATGATTGTGAGCGACAACTTCCGTATGATAAAGTTAAAATCTTTAATCGAACCAGGTTTTTGCTACGCGTTTCTAGACCAATGGTCTTTTCCTCAGGCATAAAAACAAGGAATAAATTTACAAATACAATGCAACCTTATATACAGGTGATTAAAAACGGAAGTTGTCATAGTATTAAAAAAGAGACCTATCATGGTCAAAATGACCCTGTGAATCTTATCAGCATTAATTAACAAATCAGCAAATTAAGCCAGTGTCAGCACATGTTACGATATCTTTACAAAATGTTTCTAAATGGTTTCTAATATTTGTTACTGATTTTTGATATTACGTATGAATGTGAAATGTTAATAAAAGGAAGTGTGAAAAAAAGAATTTGTTACTAATTTTTGATATTACATATGAATGTGAAATGTTAATATAAGGGAGTGTGAAAAAGGAATGTAGTTGTTTCACACAAATGTGTGTATATGCTAGTTGGTATATATATATATAAACCATAACATATTGGATTTTAAAATTATTTCGTGTATAGTATTATGTGAAACTGTTGTATGGAGCTTATGATGTAATTAAAAGATACTCTGAGAAAAAAACTTTATCTAGATGTGAAAAGGAATATAGTGGTTTCTAAAATTGGGTTACCAAAATTAATGGATTAGTTTTATTTCGAACGTCACGGCTGTGAACGTGAGTACACTGTAGTTTGGATATATATATATATATATATAGAGATGATCTGCATATAATATTCTTCAATAATGAAAGTATTATGATTCCAAATAATAATAATAATAAATTGTCACGGAATAAATTGTTCATTATAATGTACCAACTCGATTTGGAACAAATTTAAAGTTACCCTCCTGTAGTTGTTTTTCTTAGGGTACAAAATTGTGTGCCACATTGCAAGTGAAATATGTGGAACAAATTTGAAGTTGGCCTCATGTTTCTAAATAGTTTCTAATGTTTTTTAATGATTTCTGATATTGAATATGAATGTGAGATGTTATAAAAAAGAAGTATGAAAAAAAAGAATGTAGTTGTTTCACGTAATTGTGTGTATATGCAAGTTGGTATATATAAACCAAAACATATTATATGTATTTGCCACTTTGTGTGTTAAGAATCCAAAAATAATTGGTGAGTATAAAAATATTATGGTGTGTTTTCTATTAATCCCGAATTGTAGGAACTAAGTAGTAAACTAATAGGGCTGGTAGTTTTTTTCCCCTGGTGTATATTATCTGACTAGACCCTGATATAAATAACATTAATAATTATTGTTATTGTTCTTGTTGGTTGGGAATATAAAAATAAAATATGTTTATTATTATTTATATTTATAGATGTTAATTGAAGGCTGCTAGGTCTAAATTCGCATTCAAACCTTCGGGAAATAATGTTTTTAACTTAAAAATCCAGAAAGTTTCTCGTTGTCTGAGTTTATTAGTTCTATTATAATCTACTGACCTGGGAATGAAATCTATTGGAATAAATTTGAAAATGTGGGGGTTGCCTTGATGTTTTGTTAGACAATGCGTTGGAACACTATGTTTGATTTTTGTTTTCTTACAATTTTTACAGTTGCGAAAATGTTCGCCCCATCTAGTTTTGGCTTTCCTGGAGGTGCGGCCTACGTATTGCAGGCCGCAAATACACTCTAATAGATAGACAACGAAAGATGTATTGCAATTATAGAATCCCTGAATGGGATAGATTTCACCGGTAGTATAAGATTTAAAGGTTTTCGTGCCATGTTTGATGTATTGACAGGACTTACAACCGGTTCTTCCGCATCTATAAACCCCCAGACTATCATATCTAAAACTTTTTTCAAAGATGTAGATAGCAACAGCTATCTGGAATATCATAGTAATCACCATAGAAGTTGGATTAATAATGTACCGTACAGTCAGTTTAGACGCATCAGAAGAAATTGTTCGGATTACAACATGTTTCTTGAACAAAGCCAGACTATATATAATAGATTTATAGAAAGAAAATATCCGGCTGACATTTTAGACCATGCTCTTACCAGAACCAAAAAATTGGACAGGAATGAGATATTATCCAACAGTAGTAACAAAAATAATAGAAAAACAAATCAATTAATCAATACACCAATAGATCAGGGAAGTCCTATGTTTATCACTCAATACAATAATCATTTTCAAAAAATTAATCAGATTATATACAAACATTGGCATGTTATCCAAAGAGATCCCATATTGAAGAATATTGTACAAGAAAGACCAAAGATAGTTTATAGGAGAGCGCCAACTTTGAGAAGTAGTTTAGCACCCAGCAAAATTGTCAAACATACACAACAACAATCTAAACTCATCTCAAAATCCAAGAGGGGCATTTTTGGGTTACAGGGGGTTTATAGATGCGGAAGAACCGGTTGTAAGTCCTGTCAATACATCAAACATGGCACGAAAACCTTTAAATCTTATACTACTGGTGAAATCTATCCCATTCAGGGATTCTATAATTGCAATACATCTTTCGTTGTCTATCTATTAGAGTGTATTTGCGGCCTGCAATACGTAGGCCGCACCTCCAGGAAAGCCAAAACTAGATGGGGCGAACATTTTCGCAACTGTAAAAATTGTAAGAAAACAAAAATCAAACATAGTGTTCCAACGCATTGTCTAACAAAACATCAAGGCAACCCCCACATTTTCAAATTTATTCCAATAGATTTCATTCCCAGGTCAGTAGATTATAATAGAACTAATAAACTCAGACAACGAGAAACTTTCTGGATTTTTAAGTTAAAAACATTATTTCCCGAAGGTTTGAATGCGAATTTAGACCTAGCAGCCTTCAATTAACATCTATAAATATAAATAATAATAAACATATTTTATTTTTATATTCCCAACCAACAAGAACAATAACAATAATTATTAATGTTATTTATATCAGGGTCTAGTCAGATAATATACACCAGGGGAAAAAAACTACCAGCCCTATTAGTTTACTACTTAGTTCCTACAATTCGGGATTAATAGAAAACACACCATAATATTTTTATACTCACCAATTATTTTTGGATTCTTAACACACAAAGTGGCAAATACATATAATATGTTTTGGTTTATATATACCAACTTGCATATACACACAATTACGTGAAACAACTACATTCTTTTTTTTCATACTTCTTTTTTATAACATCTCACATTCATATTCAATATCAGAAATCATTAAAAAACATTAGAAACTATTTAGAAACATGAGGCCAACTTCAAATTTGTTCCACATATTTCACTTGCAATGTGGCACACAATTTTGTACCCTAAGAAAAACAACTACAGGAGGGTAACTTTAAATTTGTTCCAAATCGAGTTGGTACATTATAATGAACAATTTATTCCGTGACAATTTATTATTATTATTATTTGGAATCATAATACTTTCATTATTGAAGAATATTATATGCAGATCATCTCTATATATATATATATATATCCAAACTACAGTGTACTCACGTTCACAGCCGTGACGTTCGAAATAAAACTAATCCATTAATTTTGGTAACCCAATTTTAGAAACCACTATATTCCTTTTCACATCTAGATAAAGTTTTTTTCTCAGAGTATCTTTTAATTACATCATAAGCTCCATACAACAGTTTCACATAATACTATACACGAAATAATTTTAAAATCCAATATGTTATGGTTTATATATATATATACCAACTAGCATATACACACATTTGTGTGAAACAACTACATTCCTTTTTCACACTCCCTTATATTAACATTTCACATTCATATGTAATATCAAAAATTAGTAACAAATTCTTTTTTTCACACTTCCTTTTATTAACATTTCACATTCATACGTAATATCAAAAATCAGTAACAAATATTAGAAACCATTTAGAAACATTTTGTAAAGATATCGTAACATGTGCTGACACTGGCTTAATTTGCTGATTTGTTAATTAATGCTGATAAGATTCACAGGGTCATTTTGACCATGATAGGTCTCTTTTTTAATACTATGACAACTTCCGTTTTTAATCACCTGTATATAAGGTTGCATTGTATTTGTAAATTTATTCCTTGTTTTTATGCCTGAGGAAAAGACCATTGGTCTAGAAACGCGTAGCAAAAACCTGGTTCGATTAAAGATTTTAACTTTATCATACGGAAGTTGTCGCTCACAATCATTTACCTTATTTGGAGAGGTATCTTATGTTTATAATCCATTGGAGGCTGCAGTATAGGTGTTGCAGAGACGCGGATTTGCTCTAATTAAGCAACGCTGAAATCCACCTGTTTCCATTACATCTGAGGCCACCCAGTGTGCTAATTCTCAACGCTGAGACCCACCCGCCTGCATTCCATCCGAGGCCACCCAGTGTGCTAACCACTGAGAGTGTTAGTCTGCCTGATAGCACCGGTCACAGAACGGTGCCGAGCTGTTCGGTAAGCCTTTTTGAATTCCTTGCCTTCTGAATCTGTATCAACAGTATCACGCTATGTGGCGCCCTCTTTCTCACTCTTAATTTTCAGAAATCTTCACGCCGAAGACCAGAGGAGCTTTGCCGCCGTCTTCTTTTTGTCTTACACTGGTATTGACTTTCTACCCTATTTCACGGGAGCCGTATTGTTTGTGCATAAGTTCACATTTCACATTCACCCAGCGCACCCCGCCTTAGGTTCCCCTCGGGGTTCCTTGTATGACTTCAGTTTACTTTGGTGCATATCGGGGTATTTGCAGCTTCTCACAGACATGACTGATTTCTATGATATTGATATATAGATTCTATTGAAAGTTTTTTGTGTTATTATTATTACTTTTTTTCATGCTGGCACTATATTTTTTTGCTCAGTTCTATATTTTGCACTTTTGTTGTTTTTCTGCCTATTACATAGAAATTATTTATATTATATATTGGTTATGAAACAGTAACATCCATACCATTATTGGTGTAGTATGAGGTATTGTTTTATATATGTATTTTTTTCTGCAAATATTAACTATTTAGATTCATTTTTTAAACTATTTTGATTGTTACACACAGTTGTACACGGGTTATTTGATTTGGTCAGCAACACTGATCTTAGACCAAAGTAATTCGGTCTATATTAGATTTATCCCAACACGTTCACAATAGCTGAATTAATTATCCTACAACACACAATACATATTCTATACACTCTAGGTAATCATTTGTTTTTCTTATTCTGTTTATTTTATTTTTGCACTATTTGATGACGACAGATACCGAGCACACAGCATATCAATAGAGATCACTTATAAGTCCACTACAATCTTAGCACAACCATTTACATATACACCACACCCAACACCATACTTTCACAACACACACCTCATAACCAACACTTTCACAAAGCTAATTAGCACTCAGATCTTTTTTAGTATAGTATTCCATTCACATTAATGATTTAGAACACACAACAGTTGCTATATTCACAGTCACATCCTTAGCACTAAACGCTGTATAGATAACACATATCAGCTCACATCTACTTACTATGCAATCCAAAGAGGAACGCAGTTCTAAAAGACTCAGTTTTAACCTTTCTAAAGATAACAACATTTCTGATGTTATATCAGAAAGCAATGAAATTAAACCCATGAGAGACCTCTTCTATCTTTTAGAAGAGGAATTAAATAAAGAACACAGACATTGGTGGGACCTCACGGCTTTGGAAAAGTACACAGAGGTGAAATATGTCCCTAGAGGACTAAGGATTCTAAAACATTGCTCATTTAAAGATGATCCTGCACTTTTACAAAAGTGGTATGAAGCACTCAATGAGTGCTCTTTTAATTTAATAAAGATTTTAATTGAACATAGACGCCAACTTTACAGTCAGAGTAGTACTAACATAGAGAAGATACAAACAGATCTCAGGGTATACCAACAAAACCCTGATTACAACAAAATTTTAAAAGAAATAAATGAACGCACTGATAGATTTCAAGAAAATATTGTTCAGAATAAAAACAAAAAATTACAAAGGGATCATGAAGATTACATCAACAATTGTGTATACACCTTCAATCGCAAGGATAATACATCGAGAAACAGTTCCACCCACCACAATCACTTAGAAACAAGAGGGGTACATCCTAATAGGAATAACAATAACTATTACAGACAACCACAAT
This sequence comes from Bombina bombina, assembly GCF_027579735.1. NCBI lineage: Eukaryota > Metazoa > Chordata > Amphibia > Anura > Bombinatoridae > Bombina > Bombina bombina. The sequence continues at coordinate 304,638,583 of NC_069500.1, read as the reverse complement.
CTTTTCACAACCGATCTAATTTGGATCATTCGACCCATTACAATACATCCAATAATAGAACTCCCATATCTAATCAAGAACCAAGAATACACAAAGAAGGCCAATATAAACAAAATTGGTCCGCATCTAATAACAGAGCTCAGTACAATTATCCCTCTTCCAAAGGGATGCATCAATCACATTTTTATCAACCACAAAACCACCATCAATTGCCAAATAGGGAACAAATCTCCAATACTAATAGAGAACTTAAATTCAGACATCACAACAACCAAGATACACACAACATGTCCTATCAGCTAGCTCAAACATATCAACACAAAGATGCACATACCACTTCTTACCAGGGGAATACCTGGAATTACAACAGTCACCACAGACCTCAGGGTGACTACAATAGGAGACTAGAACGTACTGACCATAGGGACATTCCACAACATTATAGACAACGAAATACTAATACATCAAATACTGAATTTTGGAGCAATCAGGATAATCCACAGACTCCAATAACACATATGGAACAACATGAACATAATAATAGATTCAGTCCACTCTTAATGATAGGAGATGGGGAGAGCCCCAGCACCAGCCATAACCCACCACCTCCTTTTTTAGGGATAGGCCCCAATACCAGAATGGGAAACTTGCAGGCAAGGCCGGTAAAAAGACCCCATACAACAGAAAACGAGGCAGGAGGGGCAGAGGCCTTACCGCCAAGAAAGCGGAACTATCCAGACTAAATCAGGGACTATTCAATTTATCATCATACACACTATCTATAGAAGAGAAAAGAGTACTGAAAAAAGGTTTGTCCTTCTGTCCACCCAATACACCAAACATCTTCAATCTATTTGTCGATGTGAACAATTTCACACGTAAGTTATCGTTGCAAAAATATTTTGCAAATAAAAAATTAAGTAGGGAGCAATTACACAATAGTAATTCTCAGGTAATACTAACCGACAATATGCCTTCAGATAATTCTATACCATGTGTCATAGCGAATATTGAAGACTTAACTGACAATCTATATGAAGGATATATACACACGAGTGTTAAAAACAAATCTAACTTTAATCCCAGCAATATTAATAACAAATACATTGAACTATACCAAAATATGGTCTTAGAGGACTGTGAAAAATTATTAAAAACAACAGCCAAAAAGACTAATTATTCCTTTCAGAGACATAAAAAAGCCTTATGTAAATTACAGAATAATTCAAATATTGTCATCCGCGACGCGGATAAGGGGGGAGGGATTATCATTCAGGACTATAAAGACTACACCAAAGAAGCAGAGAGAATTCTAGGTGACATTAACTACTATCATATTCTATCCAGAGATCCGACCCCTTATTTTAAAACATCATATTATGAACTAATAGGCAAAGGTGCTTTGCAGGGTATATTAAATAAAGAAGAACGTGAATTCCTTAAAATAGACAATCCCAGTATCGCTCATTACTACCATCTTCCAAAAATACATAAGGATAAAAATAACCCTCCCGGACGTCCGATCATAGCTGGGATAGGCAACCTTACATATAATTTATCATTCTATATTGACCAGTTTTTACAAAAATTTGTTATTACTCTTCCGTCATACATTAGAGACAGTACTCATCTTTTACAGTTATTACAAAACCTAACCCTTACCAATAAAAAGAAACTATGGATTACTTGTGATGTCAGTTCACTATATTCAAACATCTCACACGAGTTAGGATTGAAGGCAGTTTCACATTTTTTAGAACAGGATCCATATTTACCCAAAACACAAGGAGCATATATCTTAGAATGTATTAAGTTCATTTTACAACACAATTATTTCTTATATTTAGATCAGTTTTATTTGCAGATTAAGGGAACGGCCATGGGTACCAGGTTCGCCCCAAGTTTCGCCAATCTCTTTATGGGATTATTTGAGGAGGTATATATTTACCATGCGGATCTTGGGGGGAACCTGGTATTCTATGGCCGTTATATAGATGACCTTATATTTATCTGGGACGGGACATTAGAATCAGCGGAATCATTTATCACTCGACTTAATGATAACAATATGGGAATCACCTTTACAGCCAACATACAATCTGAATCAATAGACTATTTAGATCTGTCACTCAGTTGGGGACTCAACCAGACTATCATATCTAAAACTTTTTTCAAAGATGTAGATAGCAACAGCTATCTGGAATATCATAGTAATCACCATAGAAGTTGGATTAATAATGTACCGTACAGTCAGTTTAGACGCATCAGAAGAAATTGTTCGGATTACAACATGTTTCTTGAACAAAGCCAGACTATATATAATAGATTTATAGAAAGAAAATATCCGGCTGACATTTTAGACCATGCTCTTACCAGAACCAAAAAATTGGACAGGAATGAGATATTATCCAACAGTAGTAACAAAAATAATAGAAAAACAAATCAATTAATCAATACACCAATAGATCAGGGAAGTCCTATGTTTATCACTCAATACAATAATCATTTTCAAAAAATTAATCAGATTATATACAAACATTGGCATGTTATCCAAAGAGATCCCATATTGAAGAATATTGTACAAGAAAGACCAAAGATAGTTTATAGGAGAGCGCCAACTTTGAGAAGTAGTTTAGCACCCAGCAAAATTGTCAAACATACACAACAACAATCTAAACTCATCTCAAAATCCAAGAGGGGCATTTTTGGGTTACAGGGGGTTTATAGATGCGGAAGAACCGGTTGTAAGTCCTGTCAATACATCAAACATGGCACGAAAACCTTTAAATCTTATACTACCGGTGAAATCTATCCCATTCAGGGATTCTATAATTGCAATACATCTTTCGTTGTCTATCTATTAGAGTGTATTTGCGGCCTGCAATACGTAGGCCGCACCTCCAGGAAAGCCAAAACTAGATGGGGCGAACATTTTCGCAACTGTAAAAATTGTAAGAAAACAAAAATCAAACATAGTGTTCCAACGCATTGTCTAACAAAACATCAAGGCAACCCCCACATTTTCAAATTTATTCCAATAGATTTCATTCCCAGGTCAGTAGATTATAATAGAACTAATAAACTCAGACAACGAGAAACTTTCTGGATTTTTAAGTTAAAAACATTATTTCCCGAAGGTTTGAATGCGAATTTAGACCTAGCAGCCTTCAATTAACATCTATAAATATAAATAATAATAAACATATTTTATTTTTATATTCCCAACCAACAAGAACAATAACAATAATTATTAATGTTATTTATATCAGGGTCTAGTCAGATAATATACACCAGGGGAAAAAAACTACCAGGCCTATTAGTTTACTACTTAGTTCCTACAATTCGGGATTAATAGAAAACACACCATAATATTTTTATACTCACCAATTATTTTTGGATTCTTAACACACAAAGTGGCAAATACATATAATATGTTTTGGTTTATATATACCAACTTGCATATACACACAATTACGTGAAACAACTACATTCTTTTTTTTCATACTTCTTTTTTATAACATCTCACATTCATATTCAATATCAGAAATCATTAAAAAACATTAGAAACTATTTAGAAACATGAGGCCAACTTCAAATTTGTTCCACATATTTCACTTGCAATGTGGCACACAATTTTGTACCCTAAGAAAAACAACTACAGGAGGGTAACTTTAAATTTGTTCCAAATCGAGTTGGTACATTATAATGAACAATTTATTCCGTGACAATTTATTATTATTATTATTTGGAATCATAATACTTTCATTATTGAAGAATATTATATGCAGATCATCTCTATATATATATATATATATCCAAACTACAGTGTACTCACGTTCACAGCCGTGACGTTCGAAATAAAACTAATCCATTAATTTTGGTAACCCAATTTTAGAAACCACTATATTCCTTTTCACATCTAGATAAAGTTTTTTTCTCAGAGTATCTTTTAATTACATCATAAGCTCCATACAACAGTTTCACATAATACTATACACGAAATAATTTTAAAATCCAATATGTTATGGTTTATATATATATATACCAACTAGCATATACACACATTTGTGTGAAACAACTACATTCCTTTTTCACACTCCCTTATATTAACATTTCACATTCATATGTAATATCAAAAATTAGTAACAAATTCTTTTTTTCACACTTCCTTTTATTAACATTTCACATTCATACGTAATATCAAAAATCAGTAACAAATATTAGAAACCATTTAGAAACATTTTGTAAAGATATCGTAACATGTGCTGACACTGGCTTAATTTGCTGATTTGTTAATTAATGCTGATAAGATTCACAGGGTCATTTTGACCATGATAGGTCTCTTTTTTAATACTATGACAACTTCCGTTTTTAATCACCTGTATATAAGGTTGCATTGTATTTGTAAATTTATTCCTTGTTTTTATGCCTGAGGAAAAGACCATTGGTCTAGAAACGCGTAGCAAAAACCTGGTTCGATTAAAGATTTTAACTTTATCATACGGAAGTTGTCGCTCACAATCATTTACCTTATTTGGAGAGGTATCTTATGTTTATAATCCATTGGAGGCTGCAGTATAGGTGTTGCAGAGACGCGGATTTGCTCTAATTAAGCAACGCTGAAATCCACCTGTTTCCATTACATCTGAGGCCACCCAGTGTGCTAATTCTCAACGCTGAGACCCACCCGCCTGCATTCCATCCGAGGCCACCCAGTGTGCTAACCACTGAGAGTGTTAGTCTGCCTGATAGCACCGGTCACAGAACGGTGCCGAGCTGTTCGGTAAGCCTTTTTGAATTCCTTGCCTTCTGAATCTGTATCAACAGTATCACGCTATGTGGCGCCCTCTTTCTCACTCTTAATTCGGTTGAGATACACAACAAACACCTAACTACACTAGAAACTGGGAAATGGAACTGGGGGTCGAATTATCGGAAGAGGACTGGTTAAAGACTTTCTCCGCAACTAAGAAATCGTCAATCTCTGTTAGGGTATTAGAAACAAACTATAAATTTATGATGAGATGGTATCTCACCCCTAGCAGACTACATAAAATATACAAAACAGCAAGTAATAGGTGCTGGAGGGGTTGTGGAGACGAGGGCAGTATGACACACATATGGTGGAGTTGTAACAGACTAGACACATTTTGGACGGAAATTCTTGGACAGATGTCAGACATAATAAGGACTCAGATGCCTAACGAACCACAGATCCTCCTATATATGTCTCTTCCCAAGATCAACAATAAAATAAATAATACCCTCCTGACACTCATGATTAATAGCGCTAAGTTACTTATCCCAAAACACTGGAAGTCAGACATTACCCCAACCGTAGGGGAGTGGAGGGCACAAGTGGAAACACTTCTCCTACTGGAAAGATATCATAATTTACAGGCATATATAAAGAGAGTGGTGCATACTCAACAGACACACCACGTCCTTAGGGGGTGCATCCTCAGTTTCAAATATGTATATAAAATAATAATACTACTTGTAAGGTCTCCATAGGTGTATAATCATGCATAGATATAAGCTGAAACCATATTAAATGACAGCAGTTATGGAACTATATTTAGAACATCCAAACTATAAAAATGACAACAATATTAGTAGCAATAATGGTGATAATAAAAGTAAATATAAAATATATATATATATATATATACAAAAGATAAAAAACATATATATATATATATATATATATATATATATATATATTACAAATTATACAAAGATAAAATACAAATAAAATCCAAATGATACTGTGAATGTCCGTGAATCCAAGGTAGTGAGAAATTCCAGACGTTGGAATTGTCATTGTCATCACATCTGGTTCTAAACATTTCACTATCCAACACTTAACATCACATTTTATACAATTATTATTATTATTTTTATATTTATATAATTATTATTATTATTATTCTCATTTGATTTTAGCATAATCTGGTCATATGAGACAACTATTATTATATGGAATTTAAGTTGAGGTTATATATGACAACACTGTTAGTAATTGGTAGCACAGGTTGTTTTCTCCTATTGCATAATAAATAATATAATTAGAATAAGGATAAGCACATTAATGTTTTTTTGATTATAGACAGTGCATTCACTGAAATAATTATAATGTTGTGGGTATAGTTTCCCTAACAACTTGTCACACTAATAACATCAATAACATTTTTCTTCAAGCAGTTTATTAACTGTGCACAATATATTCTCAAGAATGTACTTTTGTCCAATTATACATTTTATTCACACAAAATTTCACATTCCAATTATCAAATAATATTTCACAAATCCTGCACTTCTGCCCTTACCCCTATCTCAGTATTTGATTGACATCTAGCGCTACCATTCACCTCTCACTTCACATTGGCACATTAGACACATTCTTTTCACGAACAAAGCGTGACAGGCAGCAATACACGCTCACACTTGTGATCCTATTGGGTCCCTTCTAGACAGCCTTATGACATACGCTACACGATAGGCACATTACTACCCCTTCACGGATAGGTCGTTATTTGCTTACTCCCTCTTCACAACTGACGTATCGGCAGCTTCTTAAATATTTGAAGTCAGCTTCTGTTATATATATACATAGCTGCATCTAAGACACTTTGTTCACATAGTATCATCTGCATAAGTATTCTCTTGTTCACTTGGCTACAGCTTAATTTTGAATAAATAGTTTTTTCCAAACTCCCAACTAATTAGTCACGTAATATCTGACTAAGATCACTGCACAATATTTAAATAAACCGTAAGTTAGCACCACTGTGTCAATTCATATTTGATATGTATCTGTTTGCTTTAGCAGGGATTAATATTAATGTTCTGAATGTCAGACTCGCTGCATATTGTAAAATAGGGATATTATGATTGCATGAATGTATGGTAGGTACAACAGATGTACTTTTTGTGTTTATTTCTAGTTAGTAGTAAAGGTTCTATGAATTATGCCTGGACTAATTAATCCCTATTGAGATAGATTAAACATAAAATTGTTAATTTTAGTGTACTTATCAAGCCTTTCTCTATCATATATATTTTTTTATGTATTTTTATATATATATTTTCTTATATGCTTTTTATATATTTGATTGTAAGGAGGTGTAACATGTCAAACATCACCTTACCTACATGTGTTTACAATGGTTACCTAATTATACAACCACACAAAGGTGATTACAGACAGGTGTTTGTTACTAATTGATTACCCAATCACAATAGTCCTTTGTTTTTAGCTTTTCTGTTAAATAATAGCAAGTGTTTTACAATGTTTGTTATAGCCTGATGAAACAGCCCTGAGTAGGCTGAGAAACGCGTCGCTGTGATAATAAAGAATTTATACTTTTATACACTTGCTATTGTGTGTGTTTTATCACCTCCTGTGATAATTTTTTCACTGATCCGGTTTTCTGCTGAGGATTGCCTGTTTACAAGTCTACTGGGCGACGTTTTGGCTCCAGTATGCTGGGATTGCACCTGCTGGTGCTTACCATCTTGTAAGTGCAAGCATTTGGGTATATTTTCTTCTTGTCCTGACGATATTGGGCCATGTTGGTTTGCTTTCTCTCATATCAATAGGCACATCAATATTGGAGTTTCAGAGGATATCTGACTGTCTCTGCGCCTAGGATACAGTGTGCTGAACCACTGTGAAGTGTCAGCCTGCCTTATTAGTACCATTGGGGTGCTTTATGTTTGTGAGTATACACATTCTCTTTTACTGTTTTTTTACCTGTACTGGCGATATTAGGCCATGGTGGCGCCTCTGTTTTATATTCATTTCATCATTTACAGGCAGGCACTTTAGACACACATGAGTTAATGTTACATACATGGAAACAATATACCCCTAATCGATAAACATTAGATACAGTCTCCAAACACAAGTAGAGGTACGCCACATGATGTAGCTGGTACCTTATTTAGAATTCCGCAGTTAATTGTTCAGTAATACTCTGTTTAATAGGACATTGAATGTACTTGGCAAACTCCCCGGCACTATTTTAAGGACAAAGTAAACTTGACTAAGAATAACCTTAAACTTTATGTTCCCCCCCGTGTTCTTAAAGAACTGTACTCTATTTTTGAAGGCCGCCGCCGGGCAGCCGTTGACTCCCAGTGCTAATGTTATCATATAATTTTGTAAGTATCAATGTCATGTCTTTACACTTTTCTTTACCACATTCATTGTATGACTTTATGAATCCAATAAAGCCCTTGGAAAAAAAAAAAAAAAAAACAGGAATTTTCATGTTTATTTTTGTGTGTATACTCTGGTATTAACATAAGAATTTTACTATTTAATGTTTCCATCTTGTTAAGATTGCTAAAAACCCAGACCTTTCTAAATATAAGAGATATCAATTGATATATATATATATATATATATATATATATATATATATATATATATATATATATATATATATATATTTATATTTATATATATATATACAGGGAGTGCAGAATTATTAGGCAAGATGTATTTTTGAGGATTCATTTTATTATTGAACAACAACGATGTTCTCAATGAACCCAAACAACTCATTAATATCAAAGCTGAATAGTTTTGGAAGTAGTTTTTAGTTTGTTTTTAGTTATAGCTATTTTAGGGGGATATCTGTGTGTGCAGGTGACTATTACTGTGCATAATTATTAGGCAACTTAACAAAAAACAAATATATACCCATTTCAATTATTTATTTTTACCAATGAAACCAATATAACATCTCAACATTCACAAATATACATTTCTGACATTCAAAAACAAAACAAAAACAAATCAGTGACCAATATAGCCATCTTTCTTTGCAAGGACACTCAAAAGCCTGCCATCCATGGATTCTGTCAGTGTTTTGATCTGTTCACCATCAACATTGCGTGCAGCAGCAACCACAGCCTCCCAGACACTGTTCAGAGAGGTGTACTGTTTTCCCTCCTTGTAAATCTCACATTTGATGATGGACCACAAGTTCTCAATGGGGTTCAGATCAGGTGAACAAGGAGGCCATGTCATTAGATTTTCTTCTTTTATATCCTTTCTTGCCAGCCACGCTGTGGAGTACTTGGACGCGTGTGATGGAGCATTGTCCTGCATGAAAATCATGTTTTTCTTGAAGGATGCAGACTTCTTCCTGTACCACTGCTTGAAGAAGGTGTCTTCCAGAAACTGGCAGTAGGACTGGGAGTTGAGCTTGACTCCATCCTCAACCTGAAAAGGCCCCACAAGCTCATATTTGATGCTACCAGCCCAAACCAGTACTCCACCTCCACCTTGCTGGCGTCTGAGTCGGACTGGAGCTCTCTGCCCTTTACCAATCCAGCCACGGGCCCATCCATCTGGCCAATCAAGACTCAGTCTCATTTCATCAGTCCATAAAACCTTAGAAAAATCAGTCTTGAGATATTTCTTGGCCCAGTCTTGACGTTTCAGCTTGTGTGTCTTGTTCAGTGGTGATCGTCTTTCAGCCTTTCTTACCTTGGCCATGTCTCTGAGTATTGCACACCTTGTGCTTTTGGGCACTCCAGTGATGTTGCAGCTCTGAAATATGGCCAAACTGGTGGCAAGTGGCATCTTGGCAGCTGCACGCTTGACTTTTCTCAGTTCATGGGCAGTTATTTTGCGCCTTGGTTTTTCCACACGCTTCTTGCGACCCTGTTGACTATTTTGAATGAAACGCTTGATTGTTCAATGATCACGCTTCAGAAGCTTTGCAATTTTAAGAGTGCTGCATCCCTCTGCAAGATATCTCACTATTTTTGACTTTTCTGAGCCTGTCAAGTCCTTCTTTTGACCCATTTTGCCAAAGGAAAGGAAGTTGCCTAATAATTATGCACACCTGATATAGGGTGTTGATGTCATTAGACCACACCCCTTCTCATTACAGAGATGCACATCACCTAATATGCTTAATTGGTAGTAGGCTTTCGAGCCTATACAGCTTGGAGTAAGACAACATGCATAAAGAGGATGATGTGGTCAAAATACTCATTTGCCTAATAATTCTGCACTCCCTGTATATATATATATATATATATATATATATATATGTATTTAAGGAACATACTACAACAGTGTTCACAAGAAAATGCTCTTTGTAAATCCAGTTTAATGGATGCATGTCCTTAAATTATTAGCAACAGGAGCGTTAAAACTTTTAGGATAATTCAGTTTGAGCTCTGTTATTATTATTATTATTATTATTATTATTAAAGTTATAAAATTAAAAATATACACTGTCTTGAGGAAGACTTGAACCTCTAGAGTTCAGTGCCAAATAGTGTATGCTTTTTTTCTGTTTGAAAAGGTAGCAGCAGTTTGTGTTTTTTATTTATCACCAAGGCTACTTTTGCTCAGCCACTCCAATCCTTGTGGTCTCTTCACCTATTTGTCTGTGTGTTTTTTTGCCTGACCAAAACTATTCATCTAAAATATACTAAAATCAAACTAAAAATGCAAAATCAGCATGTTTGTAACATTGATTTAAACTACAGACTGATAATTTACAGATTGGATTTTATAATTATTTCATTCTATGTAAAAAACAAACCAGATTCTTATAACCTTATAACAAAAAGAAAGCATCACTTAGCTATATTACCATATGGATATCATTAGCGTGCTCTGACAACATTTTATATATTTTTTAGCATAAGTTCCTAACTTTACATCAGTATATTTATATATACACATCATTTACTATTAAGACTCATTTTGTAATTTTTAAGGTACCATTTTAAATCTACATCTCTATGTTTAATTAATTTCTGTTTTTAAGCACATACATGCATATTTTATTTTATTTTGTATACACACACCATAATGCAAGCTTATGGTTGTCTAATAGAATTCTATGTTTGACGATTTTACTGACCAGTATATAAAAAGTAATCTCAACCCCCCTTTTTTGTGTTCTATGGGGCGAATGTAGATTTACATCTCTTTAAAATGTGGTCAGTAATCAATTAATCGTTGAATTATTTTTATTTTTTACATATCCTTTTTTACACACACCTCATACACACTCTTGTTTTTTATTTATTTACATCAAATGCACTACACATATTTCAACATACTCTTTATAGTACGTTCTCAGAGAAATCCTAGTACTTTATAGATTATTTCTCATAAAAAACAGAAATCACGCCTGTCGCCTTTAAGAGGTGAAATTTTCTGTTAGATTTTCATTATAATCTTGATACTAACACATAGACTTACATCATTTCTTCGAGTTATAAACAAGGATATAGACTTAGTTACATTGTTTCTACCAAACCAAGAGCACTTAATTACAGTACTGGTTGGTTTATTTCTGATTTTGATCAGGAGTTAAACACATTATTTGACGTCACTAAAAAGTTCACAGAACATTCGTCTAGATTTTTCATACAAATGATTGTTTTTATTTTTTTTATTCATATTGATGATACAGGTCTAAGTATTTTGTTACATTGTGAAATCTGACATTTGTAAACACATTGTCCAAATGTGGTTGTTCTTGTTTGCCAATGAAATTGCTTATATCAATTTGCACACCTTAACAGCTCACATACGGTTGGTTACATTTAGATCGATTTTGTTACCTGTGTTTTTATTTTCCTCTGACAACTTCCGTTTTTAACCTTTCAAGTGTATTTAATCTCGCTAATTACATTGTACTCTATTCGCTTTTTTACCTGCCTGATGAAACGACTAGTTGTAGTCGAGAAACGCGTTGCATTCTATTAAAGCGTTTACATATATTAACTTTCTTGGAAGTTGTTGGATTTATTTGCAGCCACAGTTGTCTTTTCATACATATTGAATTGACGACAAGCCGTATCCCGCAGTGGTTCATGGAACAGTTGACTAGCCGCTGTAAAGAGCTAGACTGCCAGAAAGCACTGGTCACAGTACAGTGCATCTAAGTCCGGTAAGCCTTCATTCACCATACTCCTATATTCTTTGACATAGGACATACCACACTATGAGGCACCCTCTTTTTGCTTTAACCTATTAGATCCATCTCACAACGGGTCAAGGGGAGCTGCCTGAGTCATTATCTCTGACACTGATCTTAAACAGAGATCCCTGCAACCAAACTGGATCCGTTGATCGGTGAAAAGAGACTTCACGGTAATATTTTTGAACTATTGTCAACATTGGTTCCCGCTATTTTACACTTCCATTGTGCTTTATTATTTACATTCCTTTTATTGTGTTAACATTCCTTTCATAGAGAGCGCACTTTTTTGAGATCTCCTCCTGGGTTCTACATTCTGCTTACATCAGTTTGGTGTTTTTTCAGAGGTAGCGGCTCTCTCTTTTCATTGATATCTTGTGACATTTTATGATATCCTGTTTATTTGTTTATTTGTTTCTTATCAGTTTTACTTATTTTTGTATTTCCTTATTAGCTTTATTTCTACTTATCACAGTGACACACCGTATCCGTAAGGGAGACACTATCTATTGAAGGTGTTACTACTAACGGACATCATACCGTTTTAAACACTCATATTTGTGGTATTTTTAGGTTTACATTTTTACACCATTTAAAATTATTTATTATTTTTTACACAGGTTGTTTAACACCATTGTTACTCATTGGTTAGCACTGCTAACAAATTAGTTTGATATTAATTTGTTTTTTTCTTTTTAGATATTTAGCCATAATACGTTGTTAGCACTGCACTGATTATTTGTCACATTAATTTATTCTTTCCTCATTTTGTTTTATTTCACTTGTCAAAACTTAGTATCCGTTATCGATACCCATCTATTATAATGTTTCACATTATTAGTTACACATTGTGTTGTACTTTTTTCACACAGGTCACTGGTACACCTGCCATTCACATTATCACTTGGACAATCAGCACGAGTTCACATTGACCTACTAAACCACATTTGCTATATTACACTTATTTTTAGTTATATTAGTATTTTTATTTTTTATTCACCATCATGCAATCAAAGGAAGAGAGGAATGCCAAAAGAATGGGTTTCAATCTATCCAAAGACACCTCCCTCACAGAAGTCATTTCAGACACTCATGATATAAAACCAATGAGAGATCTGTTCTACCTCTTAGAGGAGGAAATAAATAAAGAACATAGGCACTGGTGGGACCTCACAGCTTTAGAAAAATATTTAGAAATACAATATATCCCCAGGGGATTGAGGATTCTCAAACATTGCTCTTTCAAGGATGATTCAGATCTTTTAAAAAAAATGGTATGATGCCGTAAGCGAATGCTCATACAACCTAATGAAGATTCTAATAGATCATAGACGTAAATTATACAGTAAAAGTAGTTCGATTATTGAAAAAATAAAATCAGATTTAAAAGTTTATCAACAAAATTCTGATTACAGTAAGATTATCAAGGATATTAATGAAAGAACAGATAGATACCAAGAGAACATTGTTAATATTAAAAACAAGAAACTACAGAGAGATCATGAAGATTACACGACCAATAATATTTACACTTTTAATCGCAATTATTATCATACACATGGGGACTCAACTATCTCCCAAGAACCATCCAGTGAATGGAAAACTGTGCATTATGGTAAAAACAACAGATCTAGAGGGGCTCCCCATAGGCACATCACTACACATCAACATCCGATTAGAAATTATACATGAGACCATGTTAATGACAGCTCATGGAACAATAGTAATAGACATTTTCCTAACCGTCAAAATACTTACACACATTAAAATAGCACTACGAATGGCTGGATTTCTGAACAGCCAGAAATTAACCGCAATGGCCATACTAAAACCTATGTTTCTCACCATTCTCATCAGAAATACAACTATCCTTCTGAATCATATCAAACTATTCAAACACAACATCACAGCACAAAACAATACAAACCATCTCATAATGAACACACATGGAGAACACACAATACCAACACAAGACCACAGATGTTTGACACCAGTCCAAAACTATCTAACCCCAATCATGCTGGTGCACAAACAAACAGCCTTAATTATATGAGCAACAACACCCACTCGTACAGCTCCAATTTTTCCAATCTCGAATATCCAGGTTCAAATTTCGAGAACCAACAGAGGCCCCATAATAGGGATAACACATATACACATAAATCTAATCATGCCAGTTTTGAACATTACAACAGATTTAGTCCTCTTATGTGCAATTCTCCTTCCGTCACTAGAGAACATGAGGTCCCTAGTACCAGCAATGGGTGTCCTTTTTTAGGAATAGGCCAGACTATTAGAACAGAAGAACCACAATTAAAACCTGGAAAAAGACCACATCTGTTAGAAAACGAGGGTCCAGAGACAGATCACTTACCACCAAAAAAGAGAAATTATCCCAATTAGATTGGGGGATTTTTAATTTGTCCTCATACACACTTTCTAACGATAAAAAGAGGGTGCTAAAACAAGGCCTTTCATTTTGTCCACCTAATCCCCCTAAGATGCTTGATATCTTCGTTGATGTCAATAATTTTACTCGAAAATTGTCATTGCAGAAGTACTTTGCAAACAAAAAACTCAAAAGTAATAGTATTGAAGTTAGGGAATCACAATTAATACTGACGCATTCTATGTCTTCAGATAGAAACACTCCTTGTGTGGCTTCTAATATTGATGGCCTCACTAATCATCTTTTTGATGATTACATACATGCACCTGTTAAAAACAAATCCAACTTCAATCCTATAAATGCTTCTAATGAATACATAGAATTATACAAAAACATGGTATTAGAGGACTTGGACACTATGTTTAAATCTCAAACTCATAAAAAAGGGTATTTACACTACAATAATCACAAAGCTTCACTCAATTTACAAAGAAATAAAAATATCATCATACGCAATACTGATAATTGTGGAGGGATTATCATACAGAATATTGAAGATTATACAAAAGAGGCTGATAGAATATTGGGGGATGAAGAATACTATATCACCTTACCTAGAGACCCCACTATGCTATTTGTCCAATCATACTGTGCACTAATTGAAAAAGGGGTTAATTTAGGTATTCTAAACAAACACGAAAGAGATTATCTCAAAGTCACCAACCCAACAATAGCACATTATTATCATCTACCCAAAATTCATAAAAATAGACAGAACCCACCGGGCTGTCCTATTATTGCCGGTATTAAAACTTAACATACAATTTATCCAGCTATATCGATCATTTCCTGCAGAAATTTGTAATCTCATTACCATCATATATTATTGATAGCTCCCATCTATTACAGATAAAAATGTTATATGGATCACATGCAATGTTAGTTCTCTTTATTTCAATATTGCCCATGATCTAGGTGTATCAGCTTTATCATATTATTTAGAACAAGACCCTTACCTACCTGTTACACAAAGAACATTTATTTTGGAAAGCATACAATTTATATTACATCACAATTATTTTATTTACCAAGACCGGTGTTACTTACAAGTCAAGGGTACGGCCATGGGGACCAGGTTCACTCCAAGTTTTGCAAACCTTTTTATGGGTTATTTTGAAAAAAGATACATACTTAAAGGGACAGTATACACTAATTTTCATATAACTGCGTGTAATAGACACTACTATAAAGAATATGATGCACAGATACTGATATAAAAATCCAGTATAAAATGGTTTAAAAACGTACTTAGAAGCTTTCAGTTTAGCTCTGTTGAAAAGGTAGCTGGAAAGCCCACTGCAAGTGGTAAATAAGACACTCCCCCCCTCTCCCTTCTTTTGCATATGAAAAGACCCTTTACACAAACAGGAGCAAGCTGGAGAAGGTAGCTGACGGTATTCAAATAAAACTTTGGGGCTTGGTTACTAGTCTGAAAATCAGAGCAATGTTATTTAAAAATAAGCAAAATTATCAATTTTTAAAAAAAGCAAACTTTATGGTCTTTATAAATAGATAATCTACAATACATTTATGCAAAGAAAAAATGAGTGTATAATGGCCCTTTAACGCTGGCTTTGGGGCAAACCTGGTCCTATATAGCCGTTACATTGATGATCTTATTTTCATTTGGGAGGGTGATAGGACATCAGCAGATCATTTTGTTTCCCATCTCAATTCCAACAATATGGGTATTAATTTTACAGCAAATATTCAGTTACAAAGCATTGAATATCTTGATTTAATATTAAGCTTTGGGACCAATAAAACCATTACTTCTAAAACATTTTTCAAAGATGTGGACAGTAACAGTTTTTTTAGAATAAAATAGCAATCACCATAAAAGTTTGATACATAACATACCTTTCAGTCAATTTAGGAGAATAAGGAGAAATTGTACAGACTTAGATACATATAATGAACAAAGCCAAATACTTTACAAAAGATTTATAGAAAAGGGCTACCCATCTACCCTATTGGACAGAGCTCTCACTCGCACTAGAAACCTTGATAGATCTGAAATTTTACAAACTAACAAATCTGCGACCCAACACAATTTGGCACCCAACAATAAAGATGTTTTATTTATAACTCAATACAATACCAATTATCAAAAAATTCAACAAATATTAAATAGACACTGGCATGTCATTTTGAGAGATCCTATCCTTAAAAATATAGTACAAAAAAACCCAAAATTTGTATACAGGAGAGCACCGACCCTACGTAACAAACTAGCTCCTAGTAAGAGAGTCAAACATGTCAACATTTTGAAGAGTATACATACTCCTAATACCAGAGTCATTTTTGTACTCCAAGGGGTCTACAAATGTGGTAAAATAGGTTGTGGTTCCAGCAAATGTATTACATCTGGTGCAAAAACCTTTAGGTCCACAATTACTAGTGAAACTTTCAACATTTCTGGCTTCCTAAATTGTGAATCCAATTATGTGGTCTATCTAATAGAATGTATTTGTGGCCTACAATATGTAGGACGCACTATCAGAACCATTAGAACCAGATGGGGTGAACGTCCCTTTTTGGTGACAAAGGTTTAATGTTTGATCTATAACCACAGATATAAAAGAGCTTACTCACCAACCATATACTAGTCTTGAGAAAGGCCCTACAGTGGGCCGAAACGCGTTGGCAAATATATGGTGAGATATATTTCAATCACTTGTCATTCAATATAACAGTACTGCTCTATGTTATTATTTATTTTTTACAGGATTTGAGGACCTTTATATTCACAAGTTTTTTGGCTATCTTCACTTGGATTATTAGCACAGAATATCTACTCTAACTTTAACTCTCATTTTAATATCACATTGATTTTTTTTTTTTTTTATACACACAGCTGTATAAATTTTTTACATATTTTAAATTTTTTTATATTTTTTGACATTGTTTGTACACTTTGCCACATTTTTGCACAATTTTTACATTTTTGACATTTTTTGTACACTTTGCCACATTTGTTCGCATTTCATTTTTATTTTAATTCCATTTTTGTAATACTTTGGATTTTTGAGCACAGTATCCATATTGTGGATTTAACAACAATTTTTTCCTTTATCTGCACTCGCACTTTGGAAATCACATAGGAGGAGAACTGAGTTATCAATTGATGAACTTTAATACTAACTTTAATACTAATATGTATTACCTATCACTTGACATCTATTGACTCTACACTATTGTATTGATTGTATATTTTACTGTTATTCCTACTTGTCTTGTCTCATCTGACTGTCACGTTTTAATAGTTTGTATCCTATTATTTCTTATTTTAAGATTGTATTAACTTAGTCATGGATCCATGCACTAGTTTGTGATTTATTTTATGCATTTATGTTACTAAATATACATACTTTTTAAGATCTATTTTCCATCCCCATTATTCTCTGTTTTTAGACTTTACATTTGCTTTTAATTTTTTAATTTAGATTTGGTTTTGGACCTTGCCTATGATCAGGCGCTCCTTCAGCTTTTCCCTGTATATTAACCTGTATTGTGGTTGGCTAGGTACCCACTCTGTTAAGGAGCCAGAGGTCACATTCTTAACGCTGTAGGATACTTGCTAACACTTAACTATACCTTCTCATCCCTGGCGTATCTGATAGCAGCTGATTTTAGTCAAGTCTAATTTATTTATGCTATTTTTCACTTACCTTTTTATATATTTACACACATACCCTTCCACCATGATGAACATTACCCATGCTATGAGAAAAGACATTACATTAGACATTAATGTCACATCTACATATGAAAACCCAAGTAGCTTAGATACAGTAGATTATGTTTCTATCTTCAAGAATTTGGAGAGACGATTCAGGAAGTAAAGTACAAAGCAGAGATTACCTTTCTTAGAAAATGCCTAGAGTTGAATATCATACCGAAAGGGTTGATACTTAAGAAAGAGTGTGCTTTCCAAACTGACAACCAAGATTTTATTAAGAGATGGTCCGATACACTTATAACAGCATCTAGGTCACTCATGCAGGTGATTATAGAACACAGAGAATCTATACTCAACTAGGTAGATATAAACACTAAAAAGAATGAAGATGACCCGATTGGACCATATGGTCTAATAACAGAAACAAAAGAAATTTTGGACAAAAAAGAAAACCTAGATAAAAAAATCACCAAAATCAGGGATGACATTACAACCAAAAAAAGCAAAAAACTAAACAGGGAACTTAACCTCATTAGGAACACTGAAGTTAACGAAAGTAACACTATTACTGACCCAAATATGGGGGATTCACAGTCGGACGGTATTGATATGAGAACACACAATAACAAAGGATAGTGGACCATGGTTACACACAAAAAGAACAGACCACAACCGAGAACCCAAAAGAGGGGGGAGCATACCCATAATAATAACCAATACACCCAGAGAGAAAGATATGATCAATATGATCAAAAGAGGGGGGTGCATACCCATAATAATAACCAATACACCCAGAGAGAAAGATATGATCAATATGATCAAAGATCATCCACCAACAATTATAGATGGGATACAGAGAGGTATAACCACATGCATAATGGACAAGCTAACAGGGGTCATTGGAACACTCATCGACATTTCAGACAAAACAATCATTGGGAAGAGAACAGAAATACCAACCCATTCGAGAAATCGAAATATATCAATAGGGAGTGAGATCAGTTCAGCTCCGAGAGATCATATCACCCAAAGGAGAATTTCCGACCCCCAAGATGGAATTCAAGGAATAGGTCCACATATGGCTATAACCCATCCCCACGATGGAATACCAATTATAGATTCTTCAATGAGAATAAAAATAATCAGCAATATCATTGTGGATATCGAGATGAAAGATATGATGATGACTCATCTTCCTCTAGGAACCATTCTGAACCACAACATGGTCATAATACCAATCATCGGAATCACAATTCCAACCACAGTTTTTATCAGAATCACAACTATAACTATAATAAAGGATACCACCAAGAGTATAAGAATACACCTCAAAATCACAGAACAAGACACAATGATGAAACATCTAATTGGGCTAATCCACTATCAAACCCGAAACAAGGAAATATGACTCCCACCAACAGAGTAGCTTTCAGAAACCCCAACGACACTCCAGCTGCCTCTACTTCTGAGCATCATTTTTTAGAGACACACCTAATAACCACCAAGGAGTTAGAAAGGACATCTATGAAAAGAAAGAACTCAAACACAGACAGAATCCCACCGAAAAAAGAAAAACCACAGAGGGAAGAGAGGTGGAAAAAGAATAAATGGAGAAAAGAAACAGGAATACCCAAAGATGTCCGATGATAATACAACTACTAAGGGAATTTACAACCTGAGTTCGACCACTCTGACAGACAAAGAAAACTCCATCCTGAGTTATGGGTTATCATTCGCCCCTTCTAAAGGCCTCAATAAATTTGAGACATTTATCAACATAAAAGTATTTGTGAGAAAGCTTAGCGACACTTTATGAGACTGACTCTTGAACATAAACAAGGGGTCTCAGCATTGAGGAATGGCACACAATCCAGCACTGATCTGTATCAACACTCCAACCTAAAGCCGAAATCAACTTTTTACCCAATAACAAGCAAGGGTAATGCAATAGAGTCATTCAAAACTATTGTTTGCATTGAGCTGAAAAACATAAATCAGAACAAGCTAACTAAACACAAACAGAATTTATCGAAACGTCAAATACAGACCATCAAAACCCTAGAAGGCAACAGGGGTCTCGTCATAAAACCTGCGGATAAGGGAGGCGGCATTGTAATCCTGAATAAAGAGGATTACGATACCGAATGTAACAGAATTTTATCTGATAAAGACACATATGAGGTTCTGAGAAATAATCCTGTGGTGGGTTTCAAGAAAGAACTCGATCAGATCTTGGGTGAGGCTAGTGATAAGGAAATACTTAACAGCAAGGAATTTCAATATATAACAGTGGAGTATCCAATCACCCCAGTCTTTTACTACCTCCCCAAAATCCACAAGTCACTCCACCAACCTCCGGGAACACCGATCATTTCTGGAATTGGATCTCTTTCCAGTAATTTATCTGAATACCTGGATAAGAATCTCCAGAAATATGTTGTCAATTTACCATCTTACATACGAGATTCAACCCAAGTACTTAACATCTTGGATGATACAGAATGGGAGGAGGGATACTTGCTTGTCACATGCATACCACATGAAGGGGGTATAGAGGCTGTGGATTATTTTCTGAAGAAAGACCAAACAGTAACAGAATTACAGAAAAGGTTTTTATCTTAGATGGTATTACCTACATCTTGACACATAGCTATTTCCACCATGATGGAAAATTCTATAGACAATTGTGTGGTACAGCTATGGGGACAAGGTTTGCGCCTAGCTATGCAAATCTATATATGGGAAAATGGGAACTCATATTTTGGGACTCATGCCCAGCAGGCACGGACCTGGTCTCATACCACAGATACATAGACAATATCCTCATGATTTGAAAGGGCTCAAAAAAACATTTGGAGCACACTATACATGTTATGAACAATAATACACATAACCTAAGATTCACCTACGAAATTAGCAACACAGAGATAACTTTTCTGGATCTTAAAATTACAATTGAAAATGGTAAATTAAAGACCTCAACCTACTTTAAACCTGTAGATTGTAATAATTACATCCACAATGATAGCTGCCACCACACCAAATGGAAACAAAACATTCTTAAAGGGACACTGAACCCAATTTTTTCTTTTGTAATTCAGAAAGAGCATGCAATTTTAAGAAACTTTCTAATTTACACCTATTATCAATTTTTCTTCGTTCCCTTGCTATCATTATTTGAAAAAGAAGGCATCAAAGCTTTTTTTTTGTTTCAG
The DNA here is from genome assembly GCF_027579735.1 of Bombina bombina. Taxonomy (NCBI): domain Eukaryota; kingdom Metazoa; phylum Chordata; class Amphibia; order Anura; family Bombinatoridae; genus Bombina; species Bombina bombina. The sequence goes on along the minus strand of NC_069500.1, from coordinate 304,617,271 downwards.
TACTCTGGACAGCACTTTTTTATTGGTGGATGAATTTATCCACCAATCAGCAAGGACAACCCAGGTTGTTCACCAAAAATGGGCCGGCATCTAAACTTACATTCTTGCATTTCAAATAAAGATACCAAGAGAATGAAGAAAATTTGATAATAGGAGTAAATAAGAAAGTTGCTTAAAATTTCATGCTCAATCTGAATCACAAAAGAAAATTTTTGGGTACAGTGTTCCTTTAAGGGACAGCTAATTAGGCTCAAGAAAAATTGCTCAGATCTTGAGCAATGGGAAAAACAGGCTGAGATACTAAAAACACGGTTTTTGGAGAGAGGATATGAGGAAGGAAAACTCAATAGAGACATAGAAGAAGTCAGGGGAAGAGACCGAAAGGAGCTTCTCAAATATAAAGACAAAAAAACCAAGGTTACCCACGATGCCAACTCTATAGACGTCGTGTTTATAACCCAATACAGCGAAAACAGACGTTTAATTGAGAAAATAATAGAGAAGCATTGGCCTCTGCTAAAAGACGACTATACAATAGGAGAAATGCTTGCAAACAAACCAAAATTTATTTACAGAAAATCTGACAACCTGAAGAATATACTATCTCCTAGTATTCCATGATTGAAAACAACACGAGTGAAAGATGTGTTTGGTAAGAACATCAAGGGTTTCTTCCCATGCCCTAGCTGCAAGGCGTGTAAGAGAGGCCTAAAGATTAAAAACTTTATGTCTCAGAACTCAAACACAAAATATGAGATAAAGGACCTTATAAGATGCAGCAGTAAAGGTGTCATCTACATAGTCCAATGTAGTTGCAGATTACAGTATGTAGGTCAAACCTCTAGGTGCTTGAGAGACAGAATTCGCGAGCACCTCCTACAGGTTGAACATGGCAATACCGACACCGCTATGTATAGACACTTTACCACTAACCACAAGGGCAACCTGAAAGATTTTAGCTACTATGGGATCCAACTAGTGAAACCTATTTGGAGGGGGGGGTGATTATGAGAAGAAGCTACTCATATCAGAATCCAGATGGATATTTGAGCTAGACTGTCTCTATCCTAAGGGCCTGAACAATAAGGAGGATTTTTCCCATCTACTGAATTTGAAATGAGCAGACCCCTATGAAGTTTTGTGTATTTTAACATAATAAAAAAAAAACATCATTACGTTACATAACCCACCTGGGGCTAACAAGATCATACAATAAGCACCTCACTCCAAATCGAATTGAATGGGACATACCACATAGACCTGCACTAGGTAATTTAATCATCAATATACCCACAGAAGTTTATAGAGAGGTCTCACATACTCCTCCCCTAAAGGTTGACACCACTTTTTCAAGTTTCATATACTCCACTCCTAACGGTTGATACCATTTATAAATCTCCCTAAACTCAAAAATTGACACCGTTTGTAAGCTTGCTATAGGAAATTATCTAGGGTCTACTCATACCCAAATAGCCACATACGTCCAAGGTTAAAATTTTCGACAATATCCTATTATGATACATTGGTATCTATGCATATTACAACTGTATTTTTTACCCTAATATACACCATTATAATTACTCTATACTACCTATTCTCACACTGAATCTTTCAGGTACTAAATGATAACCTAACCATACATGTTTCACTATGGGTATCTGGTGATACATACTCACATTGTTAAAATATTATTCTAAAAATATTATTCTAAGTCTCTCCTTTATAATGTACAAACTCAGACCCCATATTCCATATCCAATTTTGGAATACTTTCCACTTTTTGATGTTTTTAGGGGTCCATAAACCTATTCTTGTCCACAAATCTATTCCATGTTTTCTAATGTACCAGCTTAGTGGTACAGATCCAGATCTTTACATTCTATATATATTCTTACTTTTGTCATTGCTGTAAGGGGTATGAATATATGTCACATACCTCAGCATGACATATATACATGTATGTCAGATCTCGGTGTACCCTCATCCTGATATGATACTATTGTAACTTTTTTGTATCAGAATCGGACACCCTAAATGGTACACTTTATACATATTCCAATTCTGACTATAGGGGTCATGCAAGTATGTCAATCATAGACTCTACTGTGACATATAAACATCTATGCTATAACTTGATAGACCTTTACCCTGTTACGAGATAACTATAACCTTATAAGTACTAAAATGATACATCTAAGTACCAATAATGTTTGTAGCAAAGTATTCTTTATCATGGGCATCTGATATTATATATTCAGCCTGGTCCTAAACCAATCCATGTCTTCTAAATAAACTAACTAGTGGTATATACTTATATTTCACACTCTGTATTATTTCCTAGATCATACCCCATCTTTGTCGGTTTACAAATATTCATATATATAGATATACTAATCAACCATTGTTTAAACTTTTTTATATATCTCTCCGTTTTATTTTTATTTTATAACATTTCTCATTTGATCTGAAGACGATTTTATTGTTTGATCAATATCTCCTCAATAGGTAAATTTTTTAAGCCCCGTTTTTCGACATACATATGTCCACAACTCCTATTAGGTCTGTTTTCTGTTTATACCGGATGGTAAACAAGGAGACAAGTTAACCTACATCCGGCAGCCAACCGGAAGGTTGAGCGACACCAACTTCTGGTATGGCAATACCAGTCAATTTCCGGTTTGGCAATACTAGCCATTTCTGGTTAGATGTGCAAGCGACAGTTACGGGTAATGCTTCCGGTTTGGAAAAACCAAGTATTTCAGATCAGAATAGAAATATATGTCCATAGGTCATAACACTATACAATATCGGAGACATCACACAGATCTAATACTTGGGGCACCATTTTATTTATATGGGCAATTAAACAAGCTAGGGAATACAAGACCTTAAGCTTTTGATATAACACATCCGGTTCACAAGGTCAGCAGATCCGGTGCAACACTTCTGGGAACCTCCCTTTTTGGCGCCAAAGGTTTAATGTTTGATCTATAACCACAAATATATGGTGAGATATATTTCAATCACTTGTCATTCAATATAACAGTACTGCTCTATGTTATTATTTCTTTTTTACAGGATTTGAGGACCTTTATATTCACAAGTTTTTTTGCTATCTTCAATTGGATTATTTTTTTTTTTTTTCAAAAGCTTTATTGAACATAAAATCACTGCATACAATGCAGAATTAAAACAGTTACATATGCAACAGTGTGGTAACAATGATTCCATATACATGATACATTTTTTTCAACATCTATGAGTTGTGGGTATATTTATCGTTCAATGGACAAATTTAGATTGCATAGGTAAGTTATTTAAACTAGGTAAGAAAGAAATTAATTCAATTAAGTGAATGAGAAAATACAAAGAACAATTCAAATGGATGTATAAATATATATTCATACGTACATGGTTCCTGCAGAGGCGTAAATTGTTGTGTCAGTGATTATCGGGCTCTTGGAATGACCTTCTGTTCAAGTTAAGGTAATAAGAGAAGGCATCTGGTCTGTCAGCTAAGGGTAGTCAGTGAATGTGAGTTTAAGAAGTGGATGTTCTGGTGGTGGGTTTGAGCGTGGGGTGTGTCTGATTAAGATATTCCTCCCACAAAAAGTATATCGAGTGATAGTCGGCTATTCGTTTGTTACGGGTAAAGCGATATTTTTCTAGTTGGAGAGACTGAGTAGTTGTTTCTCTCCAGACCTGGATAGATGGAAGTGTATTGCATTTCCAGTTTTTGGGAATTAGTCGTTTTGCTGAGTTTGTCATGATAGTCAGTAGAGCTAGTCGGAGTTTGCAAGTTATTTTGGTAAATTTATTAAAGATGAAAAACCAGATGTCGAGTTTTTAGACTTAGAGATAGAACTTTTTCGAATTCGACTCTGATAGCTTCCCAATATTTTTTGGCTCTTGGGCATGTTCACCAGATGTGTTCGGCGGTGCCAATGTTTTGGTAACCTCTCCAACATTCCGGCGAGTGTGTAGGGAAAATGGTGTGAAGTCGGTGGGGTGTGTAGTACCATCTATATAATAACTTAACATTCATTTCCATTACATATATGGATGAGGAAGATTTTGTCATGCAGGAGAAGATTTTTTGCCATTCCTTAGGGGTTTGTGTAATGCCAATCTCTGTTTCCCACTTTTGTGTGTACGAAGGGAGGGACGTGCTACTCGGCTGCATAAGTAATTGGTATGTAAAAGATAGAAAGCCCCTGTGTAGGGTGTCATAGATGCAGCTGCTTTCGAAACCCGTATGGGAGCGAAAAAGTAGTAGCTTATGTGAATGTTTGACAAGGAAGTCTGTTAGTTGATGGAATTTAAGCCATTCTATATGTATGTTGTCCAGGATGGGGGCGAGTTCGGTTAAAGGTTTGATTTTCCCGTTTTGAATGACTGTAAGGCAGGGAGAGGAGTTTATAATGTGAGGTGTTTGAGTTGTGTGGGTGGGGAATGGTATTGGAGAATCTGGGTTTTCACAAAGGGGTGTTAGTGGAGAGGGTACAGTTGAGATATGGTTATATTGTTTTATGGATGTGTCCCATAATTTTAAAGTTTCTCTAGTGATTGTTGGGAGATATGTAGGTAAGTTTCTTTTGGAGGGATGTAGCCAGCACTTGCTGCCAAGATGTGAAGTATGCGATAACGAGTGTTCTAGAAGAACCCATTCTTTGTGAACTGAATGTCTGCACCAGTGTATTATTCTGGTGTAGAAGCTAGCCAGTCTATATTGGGTAAGGTTTGGGATCCCGAGGCCGCCCAACTCTTTGGGGTGATAGAGAGTGGCAGTAGCTATCCGAGGTCTTTTGTGTTGCCATATATAGGAGATAAAGGATTTTTGAAGGTTGTGTATCACAGATTTGGGGATTGGGATCGGTAGTGTTTGAAACAGGTATAGTAATTTGGGGAGAAGAATCATTTTGACTGAATTAATTCTGCCTAACCATGAGAGTGGTTTATTGTTCCAGGAGCGCAGTGTATTTTGGATTGAGTCGGCTATGGCTTTATAATTGGTGTCCGGTGTGACTTGTGTAAGGTGGGAAATATACACACCGAGGTATTTTATAGCGCGCGGTTGTATGCGAAAGTGTGCAAGTGCTTGTATTGCAGTGATTTCCTCCATCTGTAATCCAAGTGGGAGCAATTCTGATTTGGTAATATTTATTTTGAAGTTTGAAAAATTGCCGTATAGGTGTAGTGTTTGAATGAGGGGGGGAAGTGAGTTATGGGGTCATGTTAGTGTGAGAAAGAGGTCATCAGCGTATAAGGTAGCTTTATATTCCTGGTGAGCAATTGTGAACCCCTGTATGTCTGTATTGTGTCTAATATGTGATGCTAGGACCTCCATTGCAAGGATAAATAATATAGGGGAGAGGGGGCATCCCTGTCTCGTTCCGTTTGTGATTGAAAATGGTTGGGACAAGGTTTTGTTCAACTTTATTTTGGCTTGGGGGTTGTTATAAAGGGAAAATATTTTTCCAGTGAAGATTGCGTCGAAGCCAAATTGTGTAAGTGTCTCCTTCAGAAATTGCCAGTTTAGCCTATCAAAGGCTTTCTCCGCGTCCATAGAAATGAACACGGAGGGGATATGGTTGTGAACTGCGTGTTCCATTAGTAATAGAAACTTGGTCGTATTATCTTTAGCCTCTCTAAGAGGAGTGAAACCGGCCTGATTAATATGTACAATTTTGGGAGTATTAAGTTGATGCGGGTGGCCAATATTTTAGCATAAAGTTTGATGTCTATGTTAAGAAGAGAGATTGGGCGAAAGTTAGCGGGCGTTGTACGGGGTTTACCTGGCTTTGGGATCACTACTACTTGTGCTTCTAGCATGGATTGGGGGAACGGATTAGTGTCTGTTACCTCGTTGAATAATTGAGTGAGATAAGGGGAGAGTTGAGAAGAGAAGGTGTGATAGTATTTTCCAGTGAAACCATCCGGCCCTGGGCTTTTCCCATTGTTAAGTGATTTTATGGCCGTGAGGAGTTCAGTTTGGGTAATGGGTTTGTTGAGGGTGTTAAGTTGGTCAGTTGTTATAGTGGGCAGATGTGCACTGGAGATACAAGAGATCAGATCTGGGGTAGGGCCTTGAGAGGGTGCATTACTTTGAATATTATATAGGGTGGAATAATAGTCGTGGAAGGATTGTAGAATATCTTTAGTAGTTTATAGGGTGTGGGGACAATTAGGTGTTTGTATCTCGTTAATATAGGATTTCAATCTCTTTTTTTTCAAGGCTCTTGCTAATAACTTGCCCGACCTGTTGCTTTCGTAATAAAACATGCTGTTAGTTTTTGCACGCAGCGTTTGGTATTCTATTTGTAGGAAGCCATCTAATGCTTGTTTAGCGTTTTGTAAGTCAGTCAGTATATCAGGGTTTGTAGGGGATTGTTAATGGGCCAAATCCAGTCGAGCAAAGGTGTCTAATAGCTCTTTATATTGTTGTCGGTGTAGTTTTTGGAGATGAGCCTTTAATTTAATTAATTCGCCCCTGAGCACGCACTTATGTGCTTCCCATATTGTATATTTGTTGGCTGTTGAGGGGATATTCAATCTAAAATATTCTTCAATGGTGCTAGTGAGTTTCTTAATTGTGTCTGGATTGTTAAGAAGGGAGTTATCTATTTTCCATGTATATGATGTTAGTGGGGTGTTTGCCCATGATATGTTTAGTTTTACTGCTGAATGGTCTGACCATGATGTGGGGGAAATAATGCATCTGTTGACTAAGGCTAGGGCTGGTTGATTGGTGAAAATGTAGTCTATGCGACTATATGTTCTGTTAGGATGGGAGAAAAAGGTATAGTCTCGGGTGTCCTGGTGGATAAAACGCCAGGTGTCGTGGAGGTTAAGGTTTCTCAAACCTGTCCATAATACGTTAGTGACCTTTTTTGATATCGCTATTGTGGAATTGGAGCTGTCCTTTGTAGGGTGAATGGGGACATTAAAATCCCCCGCAACAAAGATAGGTCCTTTTGCGATGTCTACAATGCAGTTAAATATTTGTTTAAAGAAAGGGGCTTGCTTTACATTTGGGGCGTAAATATTTACCAGGGTGATAGGTCTGCCATAGAGTAGACCCACTAGGCCGAGAAATCGGCCTTCAGTGTCTCTAGAGGTTTGGATATGGGTGAAGGGAAGAGATTTATGCAGTAGTATACTAACTCCACCTCTTTTTGAGGTGTTGGAGCTGTGATAGTGAGTGGTGAATGTTTTCCCAAAATATTTGGGTTCCTTGTTTTTCTTTAAATGAGTCTCTTGTAGGAATAAGATATCTACCTGTCTTTTTGAAAGGTCTAAAAGGGCTTTAGATCGTTTGTGGGCTGAGCTGAGTCCCTTAGCATTTTGTGTGAGAAGGGTTAGTTTACGAGTTTCATCGTTCTTAATTTTGGGCGAGATGGTGTGTTTGCTGGGGTATGTTGTTTGGTTGTGTGTATGAGGTCACATAGAGCCCATTACCTATATGTATCTTACTAATGTGTGAGCACACCTCTGCAGGAGAAAAACATTAATTTGACAGATGATAACTTAAACAGTATCTCGTAACAAACGTTATAACATTGTAAACCATGAAAAACATTAACATATTAACAAAAAACAAAAAATCTCTCTGCCTATCATAGGTCATAACTGAGAGTGAGTTGGGGCAGTACCATAAAGTGCCCTGTAAATTTGACATATTTTAAATGATATTGATTAGGAATCCTGAAGTGGGGAAGGTGAGGTAGGTAGGTCGGAGGGGTGGGTAGGAAGGAGAAAGGATAGGTGGGAAGGGGGGAGAGGGTGAGATAGGCATGGTGGGAGAGGGGTTATCTAAGTCTGCCTTTGCTCTCATTCTGATAATAGCAGAAGGTTCTAAATTGCTGAGTTGCAAAAAGACAAGACTAAATAATGATGACCTGTACTTGCCTGTCCCGAGGGGGCAACATTCACCAAAATGTCAGTCTATTTGTTCAGTATTACTGAATTAGATGTAAAAGAGTTCACAAAGGTGAATTTTCAGAGGAGGTCAAGCTGGTAGTGGGTTGCCTTCTTGTGGTGGCTTCTTTTGATTTGGCTTTCTTAGGAAGGGCTGTATGCCAGGACTTATTTGGATTGATTCGTCCCTTGGTGATTTGCGAGTTCTGTGGTTCCGGTAGAGTTTCCTTAGGTGGTTCAAGTCCAAGTGTTGTACAAAAAGTTTGAGTGTCCTCTGGAGTTTTACAGATCACACGGGTGTTATTGCTGATGGTCCAAAGATGTGTTGGAAAACCCCATCTGTAGGGGATTCTCTTATTTCTTAGCATGGTAGTAAGAGGTGAAAATTCCTTCCTGCGTTGTAAGGTGAGGGTTGATAAGTCCTGGAAGAATTGTAAGACATCACCTCTAAATCTTACAGGCTGAATTTTGCGGGATTGTCGTAAGAGCATTTCTTTTTCTTGAAAGTTCTTTAAACGGATCACACTATCCCGTGGCGGGCTGAGTCAGGAGGTTTTGGTCTCAAGGTTCTATGAGCTCTGACCCATAGGATATCCTCAGTGTAGGAAGATTCTTTCAGATGTCGAAATAGATCCTGCAAATAAACCGGGAAATCCCTGGGTAAGACTGACTCTGGCACTCCTCTTATACGCATATTTTTGCGTCTGCTTCGATTCTCGAGGTCGTCGAGCTTATCTTGAAGAGAAAGTATGGTCTCCTGTTGAGAGGTTACTTGGCCAGTTAGTTGCTGTACATCCTTTTTAATGGTTTCTTGGTTACTTTCAAGAGATTCAACTTGAAAACCTAAGGTGTGAATGTCCTGCTTTAATTCAGCCAGCTCCTCTCTAATACAGGAACGGACTATGTCCGCAATGTCCTTTTTCGATGGTAAATTTTGCAAAAATGAAGGAGAGAGCTGGCATTCAGCTGGTAAAGTTCTGTTTGGTTGAGATTCCTGTGACAGGGTTTGAGGAGTTTTGTCACCAGTTTTAAGGGAGGCAGGAGAGGTATTCGTTGTGTCTGAACTATGTAAAAAAGAGGACATAAGCTTGATTTCCCTGTGATAGACTTTGACATTTTATCGTGTTTGATATTGCGTTTAGTCGCCATGTTGGGCCAGGGATACACGTGGCGTGACTCCTGGGTCCCTTGTGACAAGATTGTCTTATGTCGAGTAACACTTATGAGGTATATGGAGGTGTAAGAACTAGTCCTCAAAACAGGCAAAAGGATCTTGTAATCACTGGCAGTAAATAAAAGATGCACAGCAGTGGTATATTGCAGATGGAAGGGTTAAGGTCTGCACTAGAATCACAGCAACAAATTATGTAAAGAATGGTTTTATCTCCAGGCTGGGTTTAAAAGCCAAGCATTGAATGTTACTGAGGGTTTATGTTTCAAAAGAGCTGCAGAATCAGTGGTTAAAGGCAGCAAAACTGTTAATTATTTCCTCTGATGTACACAAGGATATTTGAAGTATTAGAGCTGCAGATCCTATTTCATTAATTAGGCAGGAAAATTAGGTTAGATTGTGCAGCTGGTCTGTATCTGGAGCTGTTCCTGTATTAGGCCCAATCCCTAGGATCAATGTGTGGCAGAGACTTGCACAGGCCATGCAGTTGCTGATTATTTATTGTGGCCAGGTTACAGTTAGGGAATGTGCCTGTCTCTGTGTGGATGAGCTGGTATAGTAAGGTATATAAAAAGTTCTTACCTGGAGGAAGCAGAGTTCCGGTGTAGGCCCAATCCCCGGGCTAAATTTATTTTCCGGTCCGACTCGAAAATCGGGTGCTATTTTTCAGTCTTGGGGCCCTTCGTTTTAGATTGTGTGCCTTCCTGGGAGCTTGGTTGTGGCCCCTGATGACCAGCAAAGGGGTATATTTGTGGCTTGATGTCAGATGCGGCCTGAATTCAGTCTGGAGAGCTGGGTGTCTCTGGTTCAGGGGGAGATGAAAGAATTATCCCTCTGAGTTGTTGCCACAGGCTTTAAAGGTGCTGGGGAATGTTGTAGGAGAGTTTAGGAGCAAGGATGATGAGGATTCTTAATGATATAAGGGCCTTTACAGCAGAGCTCCGGAGTTATGCTGCCATCTCTGCAGCTGCCGGCTCCGCCCCCCTCCTTCAATTGGAATATTAGCACAGAATATCTACTCTAACTTTGACTCTCATTTTAATATCACTTATTGATTTTTGTTTTTTGGATACACACAGCTGTATACATTTTTTACATATTTTAACATATTTTATATTTTTTTTCATTTTTTGTACACTTTGCCACAATTGTGCGACATTTTTTACATTTTTTACATTTTTTGTACACTTTGCCACATTTTTTCGCATTTCATTTTTATTTTAATTCCATTTTTGTAATACTTTGGATTTTTGAGCACAGTATCCATATTGTGGATTTGACAACAATTTTTTCCTTTATCTGCACTCGCACTTTGGAAATCACATAGGAGGAGAACTGAGTTATTAATTGATGAACTTTAATACTAATATGTATTAGTCATCCATCACTTGACATCTATTGACTCTACACTACTATTTTTCATGTTGTCCGTATGTTTTTTATATCTAAATTGATGATTAATTGTATTGATTGTATATTTTACTGTTATGCCTACTTGTCTTGTCTCATCTGACTGTCACATTTTAATAGTTTTTTCCTATTATTTCTTATTTTAAGATTGTATTAACTTAGTCATGGATCCATGCACTATTTTGTAATTTATTTTATGCATTTATGTTATTAAATATACATACTTTTTAAGATCTATATTCCATCCCCATTATTCTGTTTTTAGACTTTACATTTGCTTTTAATTTTTAAATTTAGATTTGCTTTTAGACCTTGCCTATGATCAGGCGCTCCTTCAGCTTTTCCCCAGATGGGGTGAACACCATCGTAATTGCAAAAATTGCAAGAAAACTAAAATGAAACACAGCATTCCTAATCACTGATTACATAAACATAATGGAAATTCAAACATATTCAGATATCTGCCTATTGATCATATTCCCAAATCTTCAGATTATAACAGGCTAATAAAGTTAAGACAGCGCGCGACCTATTGGATATACAAACTAAAAACTCTTTATCCATTAGGCCTGAACTCTAATCTTGATTTAGCTACCTTCAATTGAAATGATTATATATTATCGTCCATTGTCTGGCATTCATAGGATATAAACTCCAGACTGATAATTTACAGATTGGATTTTATAATTATTTCATTCTATGTAAAAAACAAACCAGAATCGTATAACCTTATAATAAAAAGAAAGCATCACTTAACTATATTACCATATGGATATCATTAGCGTGCTCTGACAACATTTTATATTTTTTTAGCATAAGTTTCTAACTATACATCAGTATATTGATATATACACATCATTTACTATTAAGACTCATTTTGTCATTTTTAAGGTACATGTTACCATTTTAAAACTACATCTCTATGTTTAATTCATTTCTGTTTTTAAGCACATACATGCATATTTGATTTTATTTTGTATACACACACCATAATGCAAGCTTATGGTTGTCTAATAGAATTCTATGTTTGACGATTTTACTGACCAGTATATAAAAAGTAATTTCAACTCCCCTTTTTTGTGTTCTATGGGGCGAATGTAGATTTACATCTCTTTTAAATGTGGTCAGTAATCAATTAATTGTTGAATTATTTTTAATTTTTACATATCCTTTTTTACACACACCTCATACACACTCTTGTTTTTTATTTATTTACATCAAATGCACTACACATATTTCAACATACTCTTTATAGTACGTTCTCAGAGAAATCCTAGTACTTTATAGATTATTTCTCATAAAAAACAGAAATCACGCCTGTCGCCTTTAAGAGGTGAAATTTTCTGTTAGATTTTCATTATAATCTTGATACTAACACATAGACTTACATCATTTCTTCGAGTTATAAACAAGGATATAGACTTAGTTACATTGTTTCTACCAAACCAACAGCACTTAATTACAGTACTGGTTGGTTTATTTCTGATTTTGCTCAGGAGTTAAACACATTATTTGACGTCACTAAAAGGTTCAAAGAACATTCGTCTAGATTTTTCATACAAATGATTGTTTTTATTTTTTTTATTCATATTGATGATACAGGTCTAAGTATTTTGTTACATTGTGAAATCTGATATTTGTAAACACATTGTCCAAATGTGGTTGTTCTTGTTTGCCAATGAAATTGCTTATATCAATTTGCACACCTTAACAGCTCACATACGGTTGGTTACATTTAGATCGATTTTGTTACCTGTGTTTTTATTTTCCTCTGACAACTTCCGTTTTTAACCTTTCAAGTGTATTTAATCTCGCTAATTACATTGTACTCTATTCGCTTTTTTACCTGCCTGATGAAACGACTAGTTGTAGTCGAGAAACGCGTTGCATTCTATTAAAGCGTTTACATATATTAACTTTCTTGGAAGTTGTTGGATTTATTTGCAGCCACAGTTGTATTTTCATACATATTGAATTGACGACAAGCCGTATCCCGCAGTGGTTCATGGAACAGTTGACTAGCCGCTGTAAAGAGCTAGACTGCCAAAAAGCACTGGTCACAGTACAGTGCATCTAAGTCCGGTAAGCCTTCATTCACCGTACTCCTATATTCTTTGACATAGGACATACCACACTATGAGGCACCCTCTTTTTGCTTTAACCTATTAGATCCATCTCACACCGGGTCAAGGGGAGCTGCCTGAGTCATTATCTCTGACACTGATCTTAAACAGAGATCCCTGCAATCAAACTGGATCCGTTGATCGGTGAAAAGAGACTTCACAGTAATATTTTTGAACTATTGTCAACATTGGTTCCCGCTATTTTACACTTCCATTGTGCTTTATTATTTACATTCCTTTTATTGTGTTAACATTCCTTTTATAGAGAGCGCACTTTTTTTGAGAACTCCTCCTGGGTTCTACATTCTGCTTAAATCAGTTTAGTGTTTTTTCAGAGGTAGCGGCTCTCTCTTTTCATTGATATCTTGTGACATTTTATGATATCCTGTTTATTTGTTTATTTGTTTCTAATCAGTTTTACTTATTTTTGTATTTCCTTATTAGCTTTATTTCTACTTATCACAGTGACACACCGTATCCGTAAGGGAGACACTATCTATTGAAGGTGTTACTACTAACGGACATCATACCGTTTTAAACACTCATATTTGTGGTATTTTTAGGTTTACATTTTTACACCATTTAAAATTATTTATTATTTTTTACACAGGTTGTTTAACACCATTGTTACTCATTGGTTAGCACTGCTAACAAAATAGATTGATATTAATTTGTTTTTTTTCTTTTTAGATATTTAGCCATAATACGTTGTTAGCACTGCACTGATTATTTGTCACATTCATTTATTCTTTCCTCATTTTGTTTTATTTCACTTGTCAAAACTTAGTATCCGTTATCGATACCCATCTATTATAACGTTTCACATTATTAGTTACACATTGTGTTGTACTTTTTTCACACAGGTCACTGGTACACCTGCCATTCACATTATCACTTGGACAATCAGCACAAGTTCACATTGACCTACTAAACCACATTTGCTATATTACACTTATTTTTAGTTATATTAGTTTTTTTATTTTTTATTCACCATCATGCAATCAAAGGAAGAGAGGAATGCCAAAAGAATGGGTTTCAATCTATCCAAAGACACCTCCCTCACAGAAGTCATTTCAGACACTCATGATATAAAACCAATGAGAGATCTGTTCTACCTCTTAGAGGAGGAAATAAATAAAGAACATAGGCACTGGTGGGACCTCACAGCTTTAGAAAAATATTTAGAAATACAATATATCCCCAGGTGACTGAGGATTCTCAAACATTGCTTTTTCAAAGATGATTCAGATCTTTTAAAAAAAATGGTATGATGCCCTAAGCGAATGCTCATACAACCTAATGAAGATTCTAATAGATCATAGACGTAAATTATACAGTAAAAGTAGTTAGATTATTGAAAAAATACAATCAGATTTAAAAGTTTATCAACAAAATTCTGATTACAGTAAGATTATCAAGGATATTAATGAAAGAACAGATAGATACCAAGAGAACATTGTTAATACTAAAAACAAGAAACTACAGAGAGATCATGAAGATTACACGACCAATAATATTTACACTTTTAATCGCAATTATTATCATACACATGGGGACTCAACTATCTCCCAAGAACCATCCAGTGAATGGAAAACTGTGCATTATGGTAAAAACAACAGATCTAGAGGGGCTCCCCATAGGCACATCACTACACACCAACATTCGATTAGAAATTATACACAAGACCATGTTAATGACAGCTCATGGAACAATAGTAATAGACGTTTTCCTAACCGTCAAAATACTTTACACACATAAAAATAGCACTACGAATGGCTGGATTTCTGAACAACCAGAAATTAACCACAATGGCCATACTAAAACCTATGTTTCTCACCATTATCATCAGAAATACAACTATCCTTCTGAATCATATCAAACTATTCAAACACAACATCACAACACGAAACAATACAAACCATCTCATAATGAACACACATGGAGAACACACAATACCAACACAAGACCACAGATGTTTGACACCAGTCCAAAACTATCTAACCCCAATCATTTTGGTGCACAAACAAACAGCCTTAATTATATGAGCAACAACACCCACTCGTACAGCTCCAATTTTTCCAATCTCGAATATCCAGGTTCAAATTTCGAGAACCAACAGAGGCCCCATAATAGGGATAACACATATACACATAAATCTAATCATGCCAGTTTTGAACATTACAACAGATTTAGTCCTCTTATGTGCAATTCTCCTTCCGTCACTAGAGAACATGAGGTCCCTAGTACCAGCAATGGGTGTCCTTTTTTAGGAATAGGCCAGACTATTAGAACAGAAGAACCACAATTAAAACCTGGAAAAAGACCACATCTGTTAGAAAACGAGGGTCCAGAGACAGATCACTTACCACCAAAAAAGAGAAATTATCCCAATTAGATTGGGGGATTTTTA
Source organism: Bombina bombina (assembly GCF_027579735.1). Lineage (NCBI taxonomy): Eukaryota > Metazoa > Chordata > Amphibia > Anura > Bombinatoridae > Bombina > Bombina bombina. The sequence goes on along the minus strand of NC_069500.1, from coordinate 304,602,240 downwards.
ATTTGTCCTCATACACACTTTCTAACGATGAAAAGAGGGTGCTAAAACAAGGCCTTTCATTTTGTCCACCTAATCCCCCTAAGATGCTTGATATCTTCGTTGATGTCAATAATTTTACTCGAAAATTGTCATTGCAGAAGTACTTTGCAAACAAAAAACTCAAAAGTAATAGTATTGAAGTTAGGGAATCACAATTAATACTGACTAATTCTATGTCTTCAGATAGAAACACTCCTTGTGTGGCTTCTAATATTGATGGCCTCACTAATCATCTTTTTGATGAGTACATACATGCACCTGTTAAAAACAAATCCAACTTCAATCCTATAAATGCTTCTAATGAATACATAGAATTATACAAAAACATGGTATTAGAGGACTTGGACACTATGTTTAAATCTCAAATTCATAAAAAATTGTATTTACACTACAATAATCACAAAGCTTCACTCAATTTACAAAGAAATAAAAATATCATCATACGCAATACTGATAATTGTGGAGGGATTATCATACAGAATATCGAAGATTATACAAAAGAGGCTGATAGAATATTGGGGGATGAAGAATACTATATCACCTTACCTAGAGACCCCACTATGCTATTTGTCCAATCATACTCTGCACTAATTGAAAAAGGGGTTAATTTAGGTATTCTAAACAAACACGAAAGAGATTATCTCAAAGTCACCAACCAAACAATAGCACATTATTATCATCTACCCAAAATTCATAAAAATAGACAGAACCCACCGGGCTGTCCTATTATTGCCGGTATTAACAACTTAACATACAATTTATCCAGCTATATTGATCATTTCCTGCAGAAATTTGTAATCTCATTACCATCATATATTAGGGATAGCTCCCATCTATTACAGATAAAAATGTTATATGGATCACATGCGATGTTAGTTCCCTTTATTCCAATATTGCCCATGATCTAGGTGTATCAGCTTTATCATATTATTTAGAACAAGACCCATACCTACCTGTTACAAAAAGAACATTTATTTTGGAAAGCATACAATTTATATTACATCACAATTATTTTATTTACCAAGACCGATGTTACTTACAAGTCAAGGGTACGGCCATGGGGACCAGTTTCGCCCCAAGTTTTGCAAACCTTTTTATGGGTTATTTTGAAAAATGATACATACTTATAAAGGGACAGTATACACTGCGTGTAATAGACACTACTATAAAGAATATGATGCACAGATACTGATACAAAAATCCAGTATAAAATGGTTTAAAAACGTACTTAGAAGCTTTCAGTTTAGCTCTGTTGAAAAGGTAGCTGGAAAGCCCACTGCAAGTGGTAAATAAGACACTCCCCCCCTCTCCCTTCTTTTGCATATGAAAAGACCCTTTACACAAACAGGAGCAAGCTGGAGAAGGTAGCTGACGGTATTCAAATAAAACTTTGGGGCTTGGTTACGAGTCTGAAAATCAGAGCAATGTTATTTAAAAATAAGCAAAATTATCAATTTTTAAAAAAAAAAAAACTTTATGGTCTTTATAAATAGATAATCTACAATACATTTATGCAAAGAAAAAATGAGTGTATAATGGCCCTTTAACGCTGGCTTTGGGGCAAACCTGGTCCTATATGGCCGTTACATTGATGATCTTATTTTCATTTGGGAGGGTGATAGGACATCAGCAGATCATTTTGTTTCCCATCTCAATTCCAACAATATGGGTATTAATTTTACGGCAAATATTCAGTTACAAAGCATTGAATATCTTGATTTAATATTAAGCTTTGGGACCAATAAAACCATTACTTCTAAAACCTTTTTCAAAGATGTGGACAGTAACACTTTTTTTAGAATAAAATAGCAATCACCATAAAAGTTTGATACATAACATACCTTTCAGTCAATTTAGGAGAATAAGGAGAAATTGTACAGACTTAGATACATATAATGAACAAAGCCAAATACTTTACAAAAGATTTATAGAAAAGGGCTACCCATCTACCCTATTGGACAGAGCTCTCACTCGCACTAGAAACCTTGATAGATCTGAAATTTTACAAACTAACAAATCTGGGACCCAACACAATTTGGCACCCATCAATAAAGATGTTTTATTTATAACTCAATACAATACCAATTATCAAAAAATTCAACAAATATTAAATAGACACTGGCATGTCATTTTGAGGGATCCTATTCTTAAAAATATAGTACAAAAAAAACCCAAATTTGTATACAGGAGAGCACCAACCCTACGCAACAAACTAGCTCCTAGTAAGAGAGTCAAACATGTAAAAATTTTGAAGGGTATACATACTCCTAATACCAGAGTCATTTTTGTACTCCAAGGGGTCTACAAATGTGGTAAAATAGGTTGTGGTTCCTGCAAATGTATTAAATCTGGTGCAAAAACCTTTAGGTCCACAATTACTAGTGAAACTTTCAACATTTCTGGCTTCCTAAATTGTGAATCCAATTATGTGGTCTATCTAATAGAATGTATTTGTGGCCTACAATATGTAGGACGCACTATCAGAACCATTAGAACCAGATGGGGTGAACGTCCCTTTTTGGTGACAAAGGTTTAATGTTTGATCTATAACCACAGATATAAAAGAGCTTACTCACCAACCATATACTAGTCTTGAGAAAGGCCCTACAGTGGGCCGAAACGCGTTGGCAAATATATGGTGAGATATATTTCAATCACTTGTCATTCAATATAACAGTACTGCTCTATGTTATTATTTATTTTTTACAGGATTTGAGGACCTTTATATTCACAAGTTTTTTGGCTATCTTCAATTGGATTATTAGCACAGAATATCTACTCTAACTTTGACTCTCATTTTAATATCACTTATTGATTTTTGTGTTTTTTTTATACACAGAGCTGTATACATTTTTTACATATTTTATTTTTTTTTATATTTTTTGACATTTTTTGTACACTTTGCCACATTTTTGCACAATTTTTACATTTTTGACATTTTTTGTACACTTTGCCACATTTGTTCGCATTTCATTTTTATTTTAATTCCATTTTTGTAATACTTTGGATTTTTGAGCACAGTATCCATATTGTGGATTTGACAACAATTTTTTCCTTTATCTGCACTCGCACTTTGGAAATCACATAGGAGGAGAACTGAGTTATCAATTGATGAACTTTAATACTAATATGTATTACCTATCACTTGACATCTATTGACTCTACACTATTGTATTGATTGTATATTTTACTGTTATTCCTACTTGTCTTGTCTCATCTGACTGTCACGTTTTAATAGTTTGTATCCTATTATTTCTTATTTTTAGATTGTATTAACTTAGTCATGGATCCATGCACTAGTTTGTGATTTATTTTATGCATTTATGTTATTAAATATACATACTTTTTAAGATCTATTTTCCATCCCCATTATTCTCTGTTTTTAGACTTTACATTTGCTTTTAATTTTTTAATTTAGATTTGGTTTTGGACCTTGCCTATGATCAGGCGCTCCTTCAGCTTTTCCCTGTATATTAACCTGTATTGTGGTTGGCTAGGGACCCACTCTGTTAAGGAGCCAGAGGTCACATTCTTAACGCTGTAGGATACTTGCTAACACTTAACTATACCTTCTCATCCCTGGCGTATCTGATAGCAGCTGATTTTAGTCAAGTCTAATTTATTTATGCTATTTTTCACTTACCTTTTTATATATTTACACACATACCCTTCCACCATGATGAACATTACCCATGCTATGAGAAAAGACATTACATTAGACATTAATATCACATCTACATCTGAAAACCCAAGTAGCTTAGATACAGTAGATTATGTTTCTATCTTCAAGAATTTGGAGAGACTATTGATTCAGGAAGTAAAGTACAAAGCAGAGATTACCTTTCTTAGAAAATGCCTAGAGTTGAATATCATACCGAAAGGGTTGATACTTAAGAAAGAGTGTGCTTTCCAAACTGACAACCAAGATTTTATTAAGAGATGGTCCGATACACTTATAACAGCATCTAGGTCACTCATGCAGGTGATTATAGAACACAGAAAATCTATACTCAACCAGGTAGATATAGACATTAAAAAGAATGAAGATGACCTAATTGGACCATATGGTCTAATAACAGAAACAAAAGAAATTTTGGACAAAAAAGAAAACCTAGATAAAAAAATCACCAAAATCAGGGATGACATTACAACCAAAAAAAGCAAGAAACTAAATAGGGAACTTAACCTCATTAGGAACACTGAAGTTAACGAAAGTAACACTATTACTGACCCAAATATGGGGGATTCACAATCGGACGGTATTGATATGAGAACACACAATAACAAAGGATAGTGGACCATGGTTACACACAAAAAGAACAGACCACAACCGAGAACCCAAAAGAGGGGGGAGCATACCCATAATAATAACCAATACACCCAGAGAGAAAGATATGATCAATATGATCAAAAGAGGGGGGTGCATACCCATAATAATAACCAATACACCCAGAGAGAAAGATATGATCAATATGATCAAAGATCATCCACCAACAATTATAGATGGGATACAGAGAGGTATAACCACATGCATAATGGACAAGCTAACAGGGGTCATTGGAACACTCATCGACATTTCAGACAAAACAATCATTGGGAAGAGAACAGAAATACCAACCCATTCGAGAAATCGAAATATATCAATAGGGAGCGAGATCAGTTCAGCTCCGAGAGATCATATCACCCAAAGGAGAATTTCCGACCCCCAAGATGGAATTCAATGAATAGGTCCACATATGGCTATAACCCATCCCCACGATGGAATACCAATTATAGATTCTTCAATGAGAATAAAAATAATCAGCAATATCATTGTGGATATCGAGATGAAAGATATGATGATGACTCATCTTCCTCTAGGAACCATTCTGAACCACAACATGGTCATAATACCAATCATCGGAATCACAATTCCAACCACAGTTTTTATCAGAATCACAGCTATAACTATAATAAAGGATACCACCAAGAGTATAAGAATACACCTCAAAATCACAGTACAAGACCCAATGATGAAACATCTAATTGGGCTAATCCACTATCAAACCCGAAACAAGGAAATATGACTCCCACCAACAGAGTAGCTTTCAGAAACCCCAACGACACTCCAGCTGCCTCTACTTCTGAGCATCATTTTTTAGAGACACACCTAATAACCACCAAGGAGTTAGAAAGGACATCTACGAAAAGAAAGAACTCAAACACAGACAAGTCTCAGAATCACACCGAAAAAAGAAAAACCACAGAGGGAAGAGAGGTGGAAAAAAATAAATGGAGAAAAGAAACAGGAATACCCGAAGATGTCCGATGATAATACAACTACTAAGGGAATTTACAACCTGAGTTCGACCACTCTGACAGACAAAGAAAACTCCATCCTGAGTTATGGGTTATCATTCGCCCCTTCTAAAGGCCTCAATAAATTTGAGACATTTATCAACATAAAAGAATTTGTGAGAAAGCTTAGCGACACTTTATGAGGCTGACTCTTGAACATAAACAAAGGGTCTCAGCATTGAGGAATGGCACACAATCCAGCACTGATCTGTATCAACACTCCAACCTAAAGCCGAAATCAACTTTTTACCCAATAACAAGCAAGGGTAATGCAATAGAGTCATTCGAAACTATTGTTTGCATTGAGCTGAAAAACATAAATCAGAACAAGCTAACTAAACACAAACAGAATTTATCAAAACGTCAAATACAGTCCATCAAAACCCTAGAAAGCAACAGGGGTCTCGTCATAAAACCTGCAGATAAGGGAGGCGGCATCGTAATCCTGAATAAAGAGGATTACGATCCCGAATGTAACAGAATTTTATCTGATAAAGACACATATGAGGTTCTGAGAAATAATCCTGTGGTGGGTTTCAAGAAAGAACTCGATCAGATCTTGGGTGAGGCTAGTGATAAGGAAATACTTAACAGCAAGGAATTTCGATATATAACAGTGGAGTATCCAATCACCCCAGTCTTTTACTACCTCCCCAAGATCCACAAGCCACTCCACCAACCTCCGGGAAGACCGATCATTTCTGGAATTGGATCTCTTTCCAGTAATTTATCTGAATACCTGGATAATAACCTCCAGAAATATGTTGTCACTCTACCATCTTACATACGAGATTCAACCCAAGTACTTAACATCTTGGATGATACAGAATGGGAGGAGGGATACTTGCTTGTCACATGCGATGTGACCTGCCTCTACACAAGCATACCACATGAAGGGGGTATAGAGGCTGTGGATTATTTTCTGAAGAAAGACTAAACAGTACCAGAATTACAGAAAAGGTTTATCTTAGATGGTATTACCTACATCTTGACACATAACTATTTCCACCATGATGGGAAATTCTATAGGCAATTGTGTGGTACAGCTATGGGGACAAGGTTTGCGCCTAGCTATGCAAATCTATATATGGGAAAATGGGAACTCATATTTTGGGACTCATGCCCAGCAGGCACGGACCTGGTCTCGTACCACAGATACATAGACGATATCCTCATGATTTGAAAGGGCTCAAAAGAAGATTTGGAGCACACTATACATGTTATGAACAATAATACACATAACCTAAGATTCACCTACGAAATCAGCAACACAGAGATAACTTTTCTGGATCTTAAAATTACAATTGAAAATGGTAAATTAAAGACCTCAACCTACTTTAAACCTGTAGATTGTAATAATTACATCCACAACGATAGCTGCCACCACACCAAATGGAAACAAAACATTCTTAAGGGACAGCAAATTAGGCTCAAGAAAAATTGCTCAGATCTTGAGCAATGGGAAAAACAGGCTGAGATACTAAAAACACGGTTTTTGGAGAGAGGATATGAGGAAGGAAAACTCAATAGAGACATAGAAGAAGTCAGGGGAAGAGACCGAAAGGAGCTTCTCAAATATAAAGACAAAAAAAACAAGGTTACCCAGGATGCCAACTCTATAGACGTCATGTTTATAACCCAATACAGCGAAAACAGACGTTTAATTGAGAAAATAATAGAGAAGCATTGGCCTCTGCTAAAAGATGACTATACAATAGGAGAAATGCTTGCGAACAAACCAAAATTTATTTACAGAAAATCTGACAACCTGAAGAATATACTATCTCCTAGTATTCCATGATTGAAAACAACACGAGTGAAAGATGTGTTTGGTAAGAACATCAAGGGTTTCTTCCCATGCCCTAGCTGCAAGGCGTGTAAGAGAGGCCTAAAGATTAAAAACTTTATGTCTCAGAACTCAAACACAAAACATGAGATAAAGGACCTTATAAGATGCAGCAGTAAAGGTGTCATCTACATAGTCCAATGCAGTTGCGGATTACAGTATGTAGGTCAAACCTCTAGGTGCTTGAGAGACAGAATTCGCGAGCACCTCCTACAGGTTGAACATGGCAATACCAACACCGCTATGTATAGACACTTTACCACTAACCACAAGGGCAACCTGAAAGATTTTAGCTACTATGGGATCCAACTAGTGAAACCTAATTGGAGGGGGGGGGGGTGATTATGAGAAGAAGCTACTCATATCAGAATCCAGATGGATATTTGAGCTAGACTGTCTCTATCCTAAGGGCCTGAACAATAAGGAGGATTTTTCCCATCTACTGAATTTCAAATGAGCAGACCCCTATGAAGTTTTGTGGATTTTAACATAATAAAAAAAAAACATCATTACGTTACATACCCCAACTGGGGCTAACAAGATCATACAATAAGCATCTCACTCCAAATCGAATTGAATGGGACATACCACATAGACCTGCACTAGGTAATTTAATCATCAATATACCCACAGAAGTTTACAGAGAGGTCTCACATACTCCTCCCCTAAAGGTTGACACCACTTTTTTAAGTTTCATATACTCCACTCCTAACGGTTGATACCATTTATAAATCTCCCTAAACTCAAAAATTGACACCGTTTGTAAGCTTGCTATAGGAAATTATCTAGGGTCTACTCATACCCAAATAGCCACATACGTCCAAGGTTAAAATTTTCGAACAATATCCTATTACGATACATTGGTATCTATGCATATTACAACTGTATTTTTTACCCTAATATACATCATTATAATTACTCTATACTACCTATTCTCACACTGAATCTTTCAGGTACTAAATGATAACCTAACCATACATCTTTCACTATGGGTATCTGGTGATACATACTCACATTGTTAAAATATTATTCTAAAAATATTATTCTAAGTCTCTCCTTTATAATGTACAAACTCAGACCCCATATTCCATATCCGATTTTGGAATACTTTCCACTTTTTGATGTTTTTAGGGGTCCATAAACCTATTCTTGTCCACAAATCTATTCCATGTTTTCTAATGTACCAGCTTAGTGGTAAAGATCCAGATCTTTACATTCTATATATATTCTAACTTTTGTTGTTGCTGTAAGGGGTATGAATATATGTCACATACCTCAGAATGACATATATACATGTATGTCAGATCTCGGTGTACCCTCATCCTGATATGATACTATTGTAACTTTTTTTGTATCAGAATCGGACACCCTAAATGGTACACTTTATACATATTCCAATTCTGACTATAGGGGTCATGCAAGTATGTCAATCATAGACTCTACTGTGACATATAAACATCTATGCTATAACTTGATAGACCTTTACCCTATTACAAGATAACTATAACCTTATATGTACTAAAATGATACATCTAAGTACCAATAATGTTTGTAGCAAAGTATTCTTTATCATGGGCATCTGATATTATATATTCAGCCTGGTCCTAAACCAATCTATGTCTTCTAAATAAACTAACTAGTGGTATATACTTATATTTCACACTCTGTATTATTTCCTAGATCATACCCCATCTTTGTCGGTTTACAAATATTCATATATATAGATATAATAATCAACCATTGTTTAAACTTTTTTATATATCTCTCCGTTATATTTTTCTTTTATAACATTTCTCATTTGATCTGAAGCCGATTTTATTGTTTGATCAATATCTCCTCAATAGGTACATTTTTTAAGCCCCGTTTTTCGACATACATATGTCCACAACTCCTATTAGGTCTGTTTTCTGTTTATACCGGATGGTAAACAAGGAGACAAGTTAACCTACATCCGGCAGCCAACCGGAAGATTGAGCGACACCAACTTCCGGTATGGCAATACCAGTCAATTTCCGGTTTGGCAATACTAGCCATTTCTGGTTAGATGTGCAAGCGACAGTTACGGGTAATACTTCCGGTTTGGAAAAACCAAGTATTTCAGATCAGAATAGAAATATATGTCCATAGGTCATAACACTATACAATATCGGAGACATCACACAGATCTAATACTTTGGGCACCATTTTATTTATATAGGCAATTAAACAAGCTCTGGAATACAATACCTTAAGCTTTTGATATAACACATCCGTTTCACAAGGTCAGCAGATCCGGTGCAACACTTCTGGGAACCTCCCTTTTTGGCGCCAAAGTTTTAATGTTTGATCTATAACCACAGATATAAAAGAGCTTACTCACCAACTATATAGTAGTCTTGAGAAAGGCCCTACAGTGGGCCGAAACGTGTTGGCAAATATATGGTGAGATATATTTCAATCACTTGTCATTCAATATAACAGTACTGCTCTATGTTATTATTTCTTTTTTACAGGATTTGAGGACCTTTATATTCACAAGTTTTTTTGCTATCTTCAATTGGATTATTAGCACAGAATATCTACTCTAACTTTGACTCTTATTTTAATATCACTTATTGATTTTTGTTTTTTGGATACACACAGCTGTATACATTTTTTACATATTTTAACATTTTTTATATTTTTTTACATTTTTTGTACACTTTGCCACATTTTTGCGACATTTTTTAAATTTTTGACATTTTTTGTACACTTTGCCACATTTTTTCGCATTTCATTTTTATTTTAATTCCATTTTTGTAATACTTTGGATTTTTGAGCACAGTATCCATATTGTGGATTTGACAACAATTTTTTCCTTTATCTGCACTCGCACTTTGGAAATCACATAGGAGGAGAACTGAGTTATCAATTGATGAACTTTAATACTAATATGTATTACCCATCACTTGACATCTATTGACTCTACACTACTATTTTTCATGTTGTCTGTATGTTTTTTATATCTAAATTGATTGATTAATTGTATTGATTGTATATTTTACTGTTATACCTACTTGTCTTGTCTCATCTGACTGTCACATTTTAATAGTTTTTTCTTATTATTTCTTATTTGAAGATTGTATTAACTTAGTCATGGATCCATGCACTATTTTGTGATTTATTTTATGCATTTATGTTATTAAATATACATACATTTTAAGATCTATATTCCATCCCCATTATTCTGTTTTTAGACTTTACATTTGCTTTTAATTTTTAAATTTAGATTTGCTTTTAGACCTTGCCTATGATCAGGCGCTCCTTCAGCTTTTCCCCAGATGGGGTGAACACCATCGTAACTGCAAAAATTGCAAGAAAACTAAAATGAAACACAGCATTCCTAATCACTGATTACATAAACATAATGGAAATTCAAACATATTCAGATATCTGCCTATTGATCATATTCCCAAATCTTCAGATTATAACAGGCTAATAAAGTTAAGACAGCACGCAACCTATTGGATATACAAACTAAAAACTCTTTATCCATTAGGCCTGAACTCTAATCTTGATTTAGCTACCTTCAATTGAAATGATTATATATTATCGTCCATTGTCTAGCATTCATAAGTCGGGGTCAAATACTTTATCAGCCAATCGGAATTGAAGGGACGCCATCTTGGATGTCATCCCTTAAAGGAACCTTCATTCATCGGGAAGTCGTCGGTTGAAGAGGATGGCTCCGTGTCGGCTCCTTTGAAGATGGCTCTGCTCCGCTCTGGATGGATGAAGATTGAAGACACCGCCTGGATGAAGACTTCTACTGCACACCTTGGATGAAGAATTTGGCTTGGCTGGGTGAAGACGACTCAAGGTATGATGATCTTCAGGGGGTTAGCGATAGGTTTTTTTAAGGGGGGTTTGGATGGGTTAGAGTAGGGGTATGTGGGTGGTGGGTTGTAATGTTGGGAGGTATTGTATTTTTATTTTCAGGTAAAAGAGCTGATTACTTTGTGGCAATGCCCCGCAAAAAGCCCTTTTAAGGGCTGGTAAAAGAGCTGATTACTTTTGTAATTTAGAATAGGGTAGGGCATTTTTTTATTTTGGGGGGATTTTTTATTTTATTAGGGGGCTTAGATTAGGTGTAATTAGTTTAAATTTCTTGTAATATTTTTTTATTTTTTTGTAATTTAGTGGGGTTTTTTTGTATTATAGATTAGTTTATTTAATTGTATTTTAGTTTAGCTAATTGTAGTTTATTTATTTAATTAATTTAATGATAGTGTAGTGTTAGGTGTATTTGGAACTTAGGTTAGGATTTATTTTACAGGTAATTTTGTACTTATTTTAACTAGGTAGCTATTAAATAGTTATTAACTATTTAATAGCTATTGTACCTAGTTAAAATAAATACAAAGTTGCCTGTAAAATAAATATAAATCCTAAAATAGCTACAATGTAACTATTAGTTATATTGTAGCTATATTAGGGTTTATTTGATAGGTAAGTATTTAGTTTTAAATAGGAATAATTTATTTAATTATAGGAATATTATTTCGTTTAATTAAAATTGTATTTAACTTAGGGGGGTGTTAGGGTTAGGGTTAGAGTTAGATTTAGGGGTTAATAATTTTATTATAGTAGCAGCGACGTTGCGGGCGGGAGATTAGGGGTTAATAATTGTAGGTAGGTGGCGGTGATGTTAGGTAGGGCAGATTAGTGGTTAATAAAATGTATTATAGTGTTTGCGAGGCGGGAGTGCGGCAGTTTAGGGGTTAATACAAAAAGCAGCATAAATCTCATCGCCGCCACCTACATTATACTTATGAACCCCTAATCTGCTGCCCTCACAACATCTCCGACACCTACATTATATTTATTAACCCCTAATCTCCCTCCCCCAATGTCGCTGCACCCTACCTACATTTATTAACCCCTAATCTGCCGACCCCAACGTTGCCGCCACTATTCTAAATTTATTAACCCCTAAACCTAAGTCTAACCCTAACCCTAACACCCCCTAACTTAAATATAATTTAAATAAATCTAAATAAAATTACTATCATTAACTAAATTATTGCTATTTAAAACTAAATACTTACCTGTGAAATAAACCCTAAGCTAGCTACAATATAACTAATAGTTACATTGTAGCTATCTTAGGGTTTATTTTTATTTTACAGGCAAGTTTGTATTTATTTTAACTAGGTATAATAGTTATTAAATAGCTACCTAGCTAAAATAAATACAAATTTACCTGTAAAATAAAACCAAAACTATGCTACAATATCAGCTAACACTACACTACAATTAAATAAATTCCCTAAATTAAATACAATTAAATAAATTAAATTAGCTAAATCACAAAAAAACAAAACACTAAATTACAGAAAATAAAAAACAAATTACAAGATCTATAAACTAATTACACCTAATCTAAGAGCCCTATTAAAATAAAAAAGCATCCCCCAAAATTAAAAAAAAACCCTAGCCTAAACTAAACTATCAATAGCCCTTTAAAGGGCCTTTTGCGGGGCATTGCCCCAAAGAAATCAGCTCTTTGACCTGTAAAAAAAAAATGCTAACAATCCCCCAACAGTAAAACCCACCACCCACAAACAACCCCTTAAATAAAAGCCTAACTAAAAAAACCTAAGCTCCCTATTACCCTGAAATTTGGATGGGCATTGCCCTTAAAAGGGCATTTAGCTCTATTGCAGCCCAAAGCCTTAACCCAACACACCCTTAAAAAATCCTAACACTAACCCCCGCAAATTAACTTACCGCGAGAAGTCTTCATCCAAGCGGCAAGATGTCCTCAACGAAGCCGGCAGAAGTGGTCCTCCAGAAGGGCAGAAGTGGTTCTCCAGATGGGCAGAAGTCTTCATCCAGATGGCATCTTCTATCTTCATCCTTCCGACGTGGAGCGGCTCCATCTTCAAGACATCCGGCGCAGAGCATCCTCTTCAAACGATATCTTCTTCAGAATGAATATCTCTTTAAGTGATGTCATCCAAGATGGTGTCCCTTAGATTCCGATTAGCTGATAAAATTCAGCCAATTGGAATTAAGGTAGAAAAAATCAGCCAATAGGATTGAGCCTGCATTCTATTGGCTGATTGGAACAGCCAATAGAATGTCAGCTCAATCTTATTGGCTGATTGCATCAGCCAATAGGATTTTTTCTACCTTAATTCCAATTGGCTGACAGAATTCTATCAGCCAATCGGAATCTAAATGACGCCATCTTGGATGACGTCACTTAAAGAGATATTCATTCCGAAGAAGACGTCGTTTGAAGAGGATGCTCCGCGCCGGATGTCTTGAAGATGTAACCGCTCCGCGTCGGAAGGATGAAGATAGAAGATGCCGTCTGGATGAAGACTTCTGCCCATCTGGAGGACCACTTCGCCCGTCTGGAGGACCACTTCTGCCGGCTTCGTTGAGGACATCTTGCCGCTTGGATGAAGACTTCTCATGGTAAGTGAATCTGCTGGGGTTAGTGTTAGGATTTTGGGTGAGTTTATTTTTTAGGTTAGGGCTTTGGGCTGCAATAGAGCTAAATGCCATTTTAAGGGCAATGCCCATCCAAATGCCTTTTTCAGGGCAATGGGGAGCTTAGGTTTTTTTAGTTAGGCTTTTATTTGGGGGGTTGGTTGTGTGGGTAGTGGGTTTTACTGTTGGGGGGTTGTTTGTATTTTTTTTTACAGGTAAAAGAGCTAATTTCTTTGGAGCAATGCCCTGCAAAAGGCCCTTTTAAGGGCTATTGATAGTTTAGTTTAGGCAAGGGTTTTTTTATTTTGGGGGGGCTTTTTTATTATTTTGATAGGGCTATTAGATTAGGTGTAATTAGTTTAAAGATCTTGTAATTTGTTTTTTATTTTCTGTAATTTAGTGTTTGCTTTTTTTGCGATTTAGATAATTTTATTTAATTTATTTAATTGTATTTAATGTAGGGAATTGATTTAATTGTAGTGTAGTGTTAGGTAGTGCTAGGTTATTGTAACATAGGTTAGATTTTATTTTACAGGTAAATTTGTATTTATTTTAGCTAGGTAGTTATTAAATAGTTAATAACTATTTAACAACTATTCTACCTAGTTAAAATAAATACAAACTTGCCTGTAAAATAAAAATAAACCCAAAGCTAGATACAATGTAACTATTATTTATATTGTAGATAGCTTAGGGTTTATTTTATAGGTAAATATTTAGTTTTGAATAGGAATAATTTAGTTAATGATAGTATTTTTATTTAGATTTGTTTAAATTATATTTAAGTTAGGGGGTGTTAGGGTTAGGGTTAGACTTAGGTTTAAATGGTTAATAAATTTAGAATAGTGGTGGCGACGTTGGGGATGGCAGATTAGGGGTTAATAAATGTAGGTAGGTGTCGGAAATGTTGGGGGCAGCAGATTAGGGGTTAATAAATATAATGTTGGTGGTGGCGATGTTCGGAGCGGAAGATTAGGGGTTAATAAGTATAATGTAGGTGGTGGCGATGCTAGGGGCGGCAGATTAGGGGTTAATAATATTTAACTAGTGTTTGCGAGGCGGGAGTGCAGTGGTTTAGGGGATAATATGTTTATTCTAGTGGTGGCGATGTCCGGAGCGGCAGATAAGGGGTTAAAATGTTTATTATAGTGTTTACGATGTGATAGTGCCTCGGTTTAGGGGTTAATAGGTAGTTTATGGGTGTTAGCATACTTTTTAGCACTTTAGTTATGAGTTTTATGCTACAGCGTTGTAGTGTAAAACTCATAACTACGGACTTTAGAATTCGTTAGGAATCTTAGAGGTAGAGGGTGTACCACTCACTTTTTGGCCTCCCAGGACAAACTCCTAATACCGGCGCTATGGAACTCCCAAAAAAAAAAGACTTTACGAACTTTACGTAAGTCAGTTTGCGGTAAGGCCAAAAACGTGTGCGGTGCCCCTAAACCTGCAAGACTCGTAATAGCAGCGGTAGTGAAAAAGCAGCGTTAGGACCTATTAACGCTGCTTTTTCAGCTTACCGCAAGACTCGTAATCTAGCCGAATGTTTTTTAGTTTTGTCCCATATGCATTAAGGGTGAAGTTTGAAATGTATTTGTTGCTAAAAATCCATTTGCCGAAATGTTACTATAAGACGTCTTCAAAGCAGTAGAAGAGTAACTATTGCTACAAGCCAGCATCAACACAAAAAGAGATTTTTATTTTTAATAATTTTTTTAGGAGGGGTCAGGACTGGCCAAGACTGAAAGTGGACCATACAGTGAGGGAAAAAATTATTATATATTTTTTTTAATGAATGCAATAAATATTTTCAAAAAATAGTTTTTTAAATTTGTCTGAATCTGAATCCACATGTTTATTTATATCTATCACGGTTCCTTTTTTCTTAATAAACAGACTTTTATTGTCCATTAGGCTCTACAAGAGACTCTACCATAGTTATATAAACAAAGGAATAATTAAACTATAGTATCCTTTTAAACTCTTTTAACCCATATTTATCCATCTATAAATCAAACAAAAGGAATACACTATTAATTTTACTTAAAGGGCCATGATACCCAAATGTTAAAACACCTGAAAGTGATGCAGCATAGCTGTAAAAAGCTGACAATAAGATATCACCTGAACATCTCTATGTAAAAAGAAAGATATTTTACCTCAAAAGTTCCTCAGTAGCCACATCCCATTGTAAAGGACTTCTAAGTAGCAAATCAGTATGTCTGTCCTAGGACAGCTAAGGGAGTGAGCTTTTGTGCACACTCATCTCATTTCCCTTTTCAGTTTAAGGAAGTTTACTATGCAATCTCATGAGAGTTAAGTCAAATCTCATGAGGTCACAGTAAAATAGTTCATGACCTCAGCACTGTTGATGCTGATTGGCTGCTGTTCATTTCTTCTTCTTTTTTTTATCTGCAGCTGGGCAGCAACTGAGTATAACTTTTTACACATAACTTACTCTGCTGAGCTGAGGAAGGTGTGAGGTAAAATATCTTCCTTTTCTACATAGAGATGCTCAGGTGATATTTTCCTGACAGCTTTTTACAGTTATACTGCATCAGTTTCAAGTTATTTAGCATATGAGTATTATGTCCAGCGCTACGGAATTTGGCGGCGCTATACAAATAAATGATAATAATAATAATAATAACTTTTTTTGCAAAGCTAATCTTTACATTTTATATTATATTTTATTCCATTAAAGTTTATTAATTTCTTTACATGTAGATATCACAGCATAATAACCTTTAATTTGCGTGTTTGATATATTCTCATTTATTAGCCATTTGGCGCTCACCAAAGCTAGCTTTTTATTTTAAATTCCAGACATTTCTCAGGGAGCACAAATTGTTGGCTCACCGTCAACTCTCTGCAGAAATGCAGCTGTGCAGTAAAGGGAAACTTTCATGTTTCTAGCATAAAAAAACATAACCAAACCTTGATGAGGATGTTTCTCTTCTAAGGACAAATTAGATCCACTTAAAGTATGGATTACTTCTGAAATAAGAAAATAGAAATATAAGTATTTTCTGGCTTAAAGTTATGGAAACAAAGAATATTAAGCCAAGAAAGCAATATACATAATTGATGATGTTTAAATGTGTTTTATGTGTTTGCAAGTGTATTTGCCAAGAAAAACCTACTACGGCCTCATCATTGGAAAGCTTTCAAAAATGAGCTAAACCAAATATTCTGCATATTCGTTTCAGACAAATGTTTATTTAAGATCATCCACAAGTGACCCATTTCAATGTTCCTCTAAGCTAAGGAAGGATATTTGATTTAACAAAGACAATTTTATTCATACATATTTTTTAAATTTAGTATTTTAACAAAACTATTATAAACCTACATTTTATGTGTTATTGCATTTCAGCAAAAAAAAATGAATTACATATTTTTACACTTAAATATGTTTTGACAATATTATGCTGCAGTTCATTGAGCTTTTCAATAAATGTGGCAAAGAGTTTCAGAGCTTTTTTTGTGAGCCTTAACCACATCCATAGGACATTAACTATTAAATATCAGGGTACTATCAATACACATCTCTCTTTCATCGTTTAATAACAAATTTGGTACAGTGTAACTGCAGTATTAGAAATAAACACATTCTTTAGAATGTGAACTTACAGTTTGAGGGATTGGAGCGAGATCATAAACACAATATTAAAAAAGGGTCCTCTTAAATGTGATTTACATAGTGCAATGTTTATAGCATGCACTTTTGTAAACCGAAAAACTTGTGGCCACTGTCTTCAGCGCAATATTAATATTTTGTACATAAAATCTTGTCCCTAATAATAAAAATCACAACAAAAATAAAAAACATGTTTATTTTAATAATGGACTTGGTTAAAATACTTAATATACTATTTCCCAATATAAGACATATATATATATCCAACTAAATATACACATGCACAACATACCCACAATCCCCCAGCTTTAGGTTTATTATTAATCATTTTATATTTTTTGTTTTTTATTAACAATGGTTATTGCATATATAGGGAATATCTAGATGTTCCATTGGCATTTCATATGAGTAACCTGTATAACAATGAGGAAACTGCAGGTATGTTCTAGTGTTATAAACAATACTTAGTAAAGTTTGGGTGAACATTTTCACACATACATGTCTTGCCACCCTTTCAATGGCAAGATGATCTATATACTGAATATACTGTGAAACTTTATATATATGTTATTTGAACTATTACAAAACATACACCATTTTATATTTGCTAAACCCATATTATATGTTGTGTACGCATGATTTTAAAATAAGCCCTCTGCACACTGCTGAGATTGCCAGTCACTGGTGATGTGGTCAGAATGTTTACATTTCTATGCAAAGCACATTGCCACTCTTCTGTACAGTGAGGACCAGCCCACTTATTTTTAGAACAAGCTTTGCAAGACTGGTAAGACTGAAAAGGAACATTTCTTGGTGGACCTGGAAATCTTTAGAACATTGACCCTGGGTAATTGTATATAGTGAGAGAAAGGATAAGTAGGATGTTGTGTAAATATAGAGATAAGCTAACGAGATGTGCTCTCTCTGCAAGCTCAGTCAAGTTAAATAGGTTGTGTTTTCTTTTAAGTGAAACATCTATTTCATATACAAAATATACCTAAAGGAAGCATTTCCCATATATATTAAGCTCTTCAGCTGGTATAACAAGTCATTGTAAGCACATCAAGGGAAACTAATTTTACAGTAAACTGTCCCTTTAAGTACATCTAAAAATGGTGCATCTATATCTAGGCACAAAAACAATGTTCTTTGAAAAAGCTCTTTAAAAAAGTGTGAAAATAAAACCAAAGAAGCCAGTTTTGTAGTTTCTGAAGTCCTTTATGAGCAGTCACAATGACTTGACCAGAGCTTTTCACTTAATATTTAGAGCGTTATTATGATTATCACTTAAGTGCTAGGATTAACCTTGGACTTGTAATGAGAGCATGAATTTCTACTTTGTGCTAGTTATTAAATGTATAGGAAGCTATACAGCTAGTTTGTGCATAAAAGGTTACAATAAAAATTTTCCCATTGCAATATTAAAAAAAAAAAAAACTCCAACCTTGGATTTCTCACTGTAATGTTTGCACTTTACTTATAATTTAGGCCATAGTAATCTTATTTTTTGGGGGTTGGTGTCAGTCTCTTCATGATAAGAATGACACCTCACTAAGCTATAATTGATGTCTTTAAGAACCTCTTTAATTTATTGATAATGTTACTGTTTTAGATCTAAATATTGGAACTTTAGACAATTTGTATCAATATAAAATATAAGATTTACAGAGGGTGTTGGCAAATCCTCCATACTTGAAATTCAAACTTCCAAAATAAAAGTTTAGAAATATTTTTTTCTCTTTTTTTTTTGTTACAGTTAATGAATAACAAATATATGTGTTCCTGTCTTCTTTTTTACTTGCTGTGCTCTAATTTCTTCAGATTATCTCTGCATTTTTTGTTTCAGGATTCCAAAAAAATTCAGATTACTTTATCAGGACTTTAGAGCTATAATAGAAAATTAAATGATTGCTCATTTTAACTACTTGTATAACTAAATTGTAATCTTGCTTTTCCTTTTCTCTTTGGTAGCAGGCCCAACATAAGAAGTAATTGCATTTTAGCTATTTCAGCTGTTTTGCATTTTGATATAATACTGAAGTCGATCATAATTCTTTAGTAAAGCTAATCAAATGATTTCACTACAAAATTCATCATTAAGGTTCACAGGAATTTTTGCTGAAAAATAATTTATATTTTTTTAAAGGATTGTGATGACCTGACTGCTGTTATTCAAGACTAAGCTGATTTTTTACAAAGAACATTTTTATTTTTTAGACATATAGGAAATCTGAAACTGTATTACTTGAACCATTTAAGTTTATGAGTTCGTAATTCAAAATAGTCATTACCATGGTGAAAAAAAGATTTAAGTTTTACACTAAATATTAAGAGTTCTTATTGGAGTTTCTTGTGTACTGAGCAGGTGGGAACAATTATGTTTTTTTTAAAAAAAATAATAATTCAAATATAATTCACATTAGGCAAAGGTTACATTGAAATTTCTGTCTTTATAAAATGTTCACAAAAACATTATTAAAAAATACGACAGAGAATAAGATAATAATGAGAAACATTTGAAAGGTCATTTGTATATAGAACTATTTGTGCACATATTTCAGATGCATTGAATAAAATAGCTGTTCATGAATCTGGACTCTTAGTTGAAGCTACAGTACTGATCATTGTATTTCTTAAACATAAGTCTTTAAAAAATGTGAAAATGAATTTAAAAATTCTGGGCTAGATTACAAGTGGATCGCTATGTATTGCTTTCATTAAAGCGATATTAGTGTTTTACTTTGTAATACCAGTACAAGGTAATGTGCACTGATATTACAAGTTAGCCGCAACACGAATGCGAGCTCGCTTTCACATTTGCTAGGAAGCATTGCATTCAAAAGAGCAGGCTTCCATAGGCTACTATCGTAGCATTGTTCTGATGCCGTCAGAAATGCCATCAGAACTTCAGAGCCAGCGAAGGGTGTAAGTCATGCAGAAATAGAAGCAATCAAATATATATGTATATGCTGATATGCATATATATTTATGTGTTAATATATGTATATACACATATTAAACTGAAGAAACAATACGGTAACTCCGTAGTAGGATAAAAAATATGACATTTATTGAAAAATCTTTAAAGCAATGAAGGAAGCTAGCAGCATACAAAAATGGTAAGGCGCAGCACCAGGGCTTTACGCGTTTTGGCTAACAAGCAGTAGTCATAGCCTGTTTGTACTGTGCTCTTACCTTGTTATTTAAAAGGCAAAAGTAGTTTACAATTGGCTGTCGTAAATTAATTAAAACACATAAACGCCTACCATTCAGTTAACTCCTTAATAACCAAGCTGCAAGAAACAGGATTACAGACTAACTGGTATATAAATATCAAATCACAGAGTGAACAATAATATAACAATACAACAATACAAAAAAAAACAACAATACAAAAAATTGAGATAGAAAGAGAATTGGGGTCAGATTATACCTTGTCCAAAACAAATGTAGCATTATATTTCATTTAAAGAACCAGTAATAAGCACAGCAAAGTGACAAATTAAGCTTTAAAAATGATTACATTTCGTTACAAATATATGCACACATAATATAATGCTGATCAATAAACCCTAATGTACAAAAGCAAAGTACTGTATGTTGTTCAGGTAATACCTAAGTATGCAAACTCACAAAGGTAAATATATGAATACACAAAAGGACAACCTATACATATTGGCAAACCTAAACCCAGAGTGAGAATGTCATACAAGATAAGCACTTAAATAAAAGGATAAATAAATAAATAAATTCTTAAGTTTAAACGGCAAATAATGTAATTTATGTATGAAAAAGGATTTTTTTGAAAACATTCAAAATTAAATAAGAGTACATAACAGAGGTACTAGACACCACTGTATCAAAACGACTCCATTAGACCATGGGTTAAATAGTATTAAATTACTCCCAATAATTTATCATGTCGTATCTGGAGTTGAGTCCTTTTGGTACCCTGGTATCAAGTGTGAATATCCAAAAGATTTCTCTTTTGGCCAATAATTGATCAAGGTCTCCCCCCCCTTTTGGGTAAAGACACCTTTTCAATGGCACACCATCTAAAAGTATTGAGGTTCCCCTCATGTTTAATTGCAAAGTGTTGTACTAAAGGTGTAGACGCTTTACCTATATTGATAGTGGATAAATGCTCTCTGATGCGTGTTCTCATGTCTCTAGACGTGAGACCCACGTATTGTAATTTGCAAATGGAGCATGTGATCAAATATACAACATAGCATGAAGTGCAATTCAAACAGGACTTGATATCATAATGTTTGCCATTCGTCATAGAGACAAACTCTTAAAGGACCAGTCAACACTGTAGATTTGCATAATCAACAAATGCATGATAATAAGACAATGGGATAGCACTTAGTCTGAACTTCAAATGAGTAGTAGATTTTTGTTAAATAAATTGCAAAGTTATGTCTATTTCCACTCCCCCTATATCATGTGACAGCCATCAGCTAATCACAAATGCATATACGTATAGTCTGTGAATTCTTGCACATGCTCAGTAGGAGCTGGTGACTCAAAAAGTGTAAATATAAAAAGACTGTGCACATTTTTGTTAATGGAAGTAAATTGGAAAGTTGTTTAAAATTGCATTCTGTATCTGAATCATGAAGTTTAATTTTGACTTGAGTGTCCCTTTAAGTGATGTGCACATACTCACAGGGTTTGCATCTGGAACTACCACACCTAAACATTCCCGTGTGCCTCAACCAGGAACTGAATGTACTGGGCTTTGGTTTAAGTTGTGTGGGTGACAAAATACTGCCTAACATTCTTGATTTCTTGTAAGAACATTTGATACCTTCCTTTACTATTTGGACCAAGTGGTCATCTGCAGATAGAATCGAAAAATGTTTTCTTACGATTTGGCAAATCTTTTTATATTCCTTACTGAATTCAGTTACAAAAAAGACCCCTTTGGGACTGGATATTTCTTTTCTAGTGTTGGTATTCTCTCTCAATAAATGTTCCCTGGGAATAGATTCTACGGCTGACTTTGCCCTATTGATATCATACTTAGGATAAGATCTAACCTTGAGTTTTTGAGCATGTATGGTCGCCTTCCTTTGGAAGTCACCAGACTCAGTACAATTTCATCTGAGCCTGGTGAACTGACCTTTATCTACCGCAAAACGAGTTTGAGATGACAACTGTTGCCGTGCAACAAAGTATTCCCAGATATTGGTTTGTGATAAACTCTAATTGACACTCTTCTACCCACAGTTCCCGTCAATATTAAATCAAGAAAATGTATTTCATGTGTGTTAGTCTCAAATGTGAATTTTAAGTTTATGTCATTGTCATTGAGGTAAAGTACAAAATTACGGATGTCATTGAGATCCCCTGTCCAAATGAACAGGAGATCATCAATGTATCTCCTGTATAAGATGATGTCTTGGATGAAAGTGTTATTTTCTCCAAAGATGTGGGGAGTAGAGTGTCACCCTTAGAGCATAGGCTTAACGTTATATAC
The DNA here is from genome assembly GCF_027579735.1 of Bombina bombina. Taxonomy (NCBI): domain Eukaryota; kingdom Metazoa; phylum Chordata; class Amphibia; order Anura; family Bombinatoridae; genus Bombina; species Bombina bombina. Next base: position 304,579,434 of record NC_069500.1, on the reverse strand, counting down.
GTATCAACTGCATCTGGCACTGTGGAAATTGGGTACTATTGCACACACACCTTGCTTTTCTATATTTAATTTATTGGATACCGTCTGGAGGTATCCTTGTGTGTAATACAGCCCCCCTTTTGGAATACAGTTTTGCTTGCACTATGGAAGCAGCAGCATTAGATCGCAATTGCGAAATAAACACATACATGTTTTTTTCTCTATTACCTGCTACAGCCAGGGACACAGACAAATCTCAGTATGAACATATTTTTTCTGATGATAAAGGGATTTTGTCCTTAAGCACTCTCTTTGAAGCCATGGAATCCTTGTTATTGAAGGAATGTAAAATACAATGGGACATATGGTCGTTTGACAAGTATATAGAGGAAAAAATGATACCCAGATGCTTAAGAGTTTATAAGTTTCCGACATTTGATCTGGATACAGAGGATAAAGAGTTCATCAGAGACTGGAATAATGTTTTATCAGAGTGTTCCTCTTATGTCAGTAGTTATCAGAGTCCTAACGTCAGTAGTTAAAAGTTTTATGGTACAACGCCGTAACATAAAACTCATAACTAAAGTGCTAAAAAGTACACTAACACCCATAAACTACCTATTAACCCCTAAACCGAGGCCCTCCCGCATCGCAAACACTATTAAAAAAATGTAACCCCTAATCTGCCGCTCCGGACACTGCCACCACCTACATTATATTTATGAACCCCTAATCTGCTGCCCCCAACATCGCCAACACCTACATTATATTTAATAACCCCTAATCTGCCACCCCCAATGTCGCCGCAACCTACCTACACTTATTAACCCCTAATCTGCTGCCCCAATGTCGCCGCCACTATAATAAACATATTAACCCCTAAACTGCCACACTCCCGCCTCGCAAACATTAGTTAAATAGGATTGAGCTTGCATTCTATTAGCTGATTGGAACAGCCATTAGAATGCAAGCTCAATCCTATTGGCTGATTGGATCAGCCAATAGTATTGAAGTTCAAGCCTATTGGCTGATTGCATCAGCCAATAGGATTTTTCTACCTTAATTCCGATTGGCTGATAGAATTCTATCAGCCAATCGGAATCTAAGGGACGCCATCTTGGATGACGTCACTTAAAGGTACCTTCATTCATCTTTAGTCGTTGGATGAAGAGGATGCTCTGTGTCGGATGTCTTGAAGATGGACCCGCTCCGCGCCGGATGGATGAAGATAGAAGATGCCGTCTGGATGAAGACTTCTGCCCATCTGGAGGACCACTTTGCCCGGCTTGGATGAAGACTTCTCCCGGTAAGTCGATCTTCAGGGGTTAGTGTTAGGTTTTTTTTAAGGGTATATTGGGTGGGTTTTATTTTTAGGTTAGGATTTGGGCTTGCAAAAGAACTAACTGCCCTTTTAAGGGCAATGCCCATCCAAATGCCCTTTTCATGGCAATGGGGAGCTTCTTCCAGCTGAAGCGGATCCATCCTCTTCTACCGATGCCTACTCGCCGAAAGACGGTTCCTTTAAATGACGTCATCCAAGATGGCGTCCCTCGAATTCCTATTGGCTGATAGGATTCTATCAGCCAATCAGAATTAAGGTAGGAAAATTCTGATTGGCTGATGGAATCAGCAAATCAGATTCAAGTTCAATCCGATTGGCTGATCCAATCAACCAATCAGATTGAGCTCGCATTCTATTGGCTGATCCGGATGGATGAAGATAGAAGATGCCGCTTGGATGAAGATGTCTACCGTTCTGGATGTCCTCTTCTGCCCGGATAGGATGAAGACTTCTGCCCGAGGATGGACCTCTTCAGCCGCCGCTTGGATCAAGACTTCAGCCCGATGATGGACCTCTTCAGCCCGATGATGGATCTCTTCAGCCCCTGCTTGGGCTTGGATGAAGACTTCGGAGCCTCTTCTGGACCGATCTGTGATACCCGGCGTGGTGAAGATAAGGTAGGGAGATCTTCAGGGGCTTAGTGTTAGGTTTATTTAAGGGGGGTTTGGGTTAGATTAGGGGTATGTGGGTGGTGGGTTGTAATGTTGGGGGGGGTATTGTATGTTTTTTTTTACAGGCAAAAGAGCTGAATTCTTTGGGGCATGCCCTGCAAAAGGCCCTTTTAAGGGCTGGTAAGGTAAAAGAGCTTTTCTATTTTTATTTTAGAATAGGGTAGGGAATTTTTTATTTTGGGGGGCTTTGTTATTTTATTAGGGGGCTTAGAGTAGGTGTAATTAGCTTAAATTGTTGTAATATTTTTCTAATGTTTGTAAATTATTTTTTTATTTTTTGTAATTTAGTTTAGTTTATTTAATTGTAGGTAATTGTAGGTACTTGTAGTTAATTGATTTAATTTATTTATTGATAGTGTAGTGTTAGGTTTAATTGTAACTTAGGTTAGGATTTATTTTACAGGTAATTTTGTAATTATTTTAACTAGGTAGCTATTAAATAGTTATTAACTATTTAATAGCTATTGTACCTGGTTAAAATAAATACAGAGTTACCTGTAAAATAAATATAAATCCTAAAATAGCTACAATATAATTATAATTTATATTGTAGCTATATTAGGGTTTATTTTACAGGTAAGTATTTAGCTTAAAATAGGATTAATTTATTTAATAAGATTTATTTTATTTCGTTAGATTTAAATTATATTTAACTTAGGGGGGTGTTAGGGTTAGACTTAGCTTTAGGGGTTAATACATTTATTAGAGCAGCAGTGAGGTCCAGTCAGCAGATTAGGGGTTAATAAGTGTAGGTAAGGTAGCAGCGACGTTGGGGGCGGCAGATTAGGGGTTAATAAGTGTAAGGTTAGGGGTGTTTAGACTCAGGGTTCATGTTAGGGTGTTAGGTGCAGACTTAGGGAGTGTTTCCCCATAGGAAACAATGGGGCTGCGTTAGGAGCTGAACGCTGCTTTTTTGCAGGTGTTAGGTTTTTTTTCAGCTCAAACTGCCCCATTGTTTCCTATGGGGGAATCGTGCACGAGCACGTTTTTGAAGCTGGCCGCGTCCATAAGCACCGCTGGTATTGAGAGTTGCAGTGGCGGTAAATTATGCTCTACGCTCCCTTTTTGGAGCCTAACGCAGCCCTTCTGTGAACTCTAAATACCAGCGGTATTTAAAAGGTGCGGGTCATTAGCTACGCGGGTCATTACCGACAAAACTCTAAATCTAGCTGTTAGTTTTAAATAGGAATAATGTAGTTATTGATAGTAATTTTATTTAGATTTATTTAAATTATATTTAAGTTAGGGGGTGTTAGGGTTAGGGTTAGACATAGGTTTAGGGGTTAATACATTTAGTATAGTGGCAGCGATGTTGGCGGCAGCAGATTAGGGGTTAACAAATGTAGGTAGGTGACGATGTTAGGGATGGCAGATTAGGGGTTAATAATATTTAAATAATGTTTGTGAGGCGAGAGTGCCGCGGTTTAGGGTTTAATATGTTTATTATAGTGGCAGCGATGTTGGGGCGGCAGATTAGGGGTCAATAAGTGTAGGTAGGTGGCGACGACATTGGGGGCAACATATTAGGGGTTAATAAATATAATGTAGGTGTCGGTGATGTTGGGGGCAGCAGATTAGGGTTTATAAGTATAATGTAGGTGGTGGCGGTGTCCGGAGCAGCAGATTAGGGGTTAATACGAATAATGTAGGTGTCGGCGATGTCGGGGCAGCAGATTAGGGGTTAATAAGTATAAGATTAGGGGTGTTTAGGCTCAGGTTCATGTTAGGGTGTTAGGTGTAGACATAACTTTTATTTCCCCATAGGAATCAATGGGGCTGCGTTACTGAGTTTTACGCTGCTTTTTTGCAGGTGTTAGACTTTTTCTCAGCCGGCTCTCCCCGTTGATTCCTATGGGGAAATCGTGCACGAGCACGTACGACCAGCTAACCGCTGACTTAAGCAGCACTGGTATTGGAGTGCGGTAATGAGCAAAATTTTGCTCAACGCCCACTTCTTTAACGACGGGTTTCTGAAAACTCGTAATACCAGCGCTGCATGTAAGTGAGCGGTGAGACAAAACTGCTCGTTAGCACCGCATAGCCTCTAACGCAAAACTTGTAATCTAGGCCATAGTTTGCACTAGATTAGTTTTCAGAAATTAAAAAAAAATTACATTTTCATTTTTTAATAAAATACACTAGACTTTATTTAGGGGGTATTTGGGGCACATTTATAAAATTAACCAGAGATCTGATCTCTGGTTAACTGTATAATTGCTAATTGCTACCACAAGCTTGCAGTAGCAATAACCAGCCACTTATAAATGCTGATTATTTATCATTAGCTGTCCACTTGTAATCTAGCCCCAAATGTTTTTTTAACTTCCATGGATTTGAATAAAGGTTAAGTATACAGTTGTAAGCCCATTGCACTTTATTATATGTTGATCTAATAGCAATGTTACCTTTCTAGCAAGAAACTCTGTGTTGAAATATATTTGGGAGATATAGATAAAAATAGGGCTTTATTTGCAAATCTGTGAATGCAACCTCTGAGCACTTGCAGTACAAGCTCATGTGAATCTGCAAACACGAGTTAAAGTCACATTAAACACTAAATACATGTCAGATATAATGAAGCATTCAAAGAAAAGATTAGTCTGATAATAACATGTAGATGTATTTTTTTAAAGTTTCATTAGCTGTTTAAATATTGACAAAATAAGATAAATGTTTTAGTGTCTATAAAACAGTGGGAGCTGCCATGTTGTAACTTAGGTTACCTTCTCTGTTGTGGCCAATTAGGGACAGTTATAAATAGGTCACTAGAGTGTGTAGCCAAATATAATAGTGTTCTGCACTTCCATTTTGAATAGGAAGGGGACAAAATAAATAATGAAAGTATATTGCAGAGTTTGTTTATATATATGATTTATCATTTAATATTACCTTCTCAAAGTGTTTAATGTCTCTTTAAGATGTCTACTTAAGAAAAAGTAGTATGTTTCTAATGCTTTTTACTACCTCAGAGGCAGGTGACATGAAGCTGCACAATTGGGATTGCAGAATCCACTTTGCTAGCCCTGAGTGCACACAGGCAGGTTGCCATAATGTTACTTTTGCAGATACACTGATAAAAATGATTCTGTTGAGTTGTAATTTTAATGCAAAAATTATTGTTTATGAATTTTTTGAGTACCTTACTTAATATGCATTAGTTGTGAAAACCTTTTTTTTTACGATTTTAAATCGAACATATTATATTGAGTAATCTAGAGAAAGATTTTAAGCTGTGTGAATTTCCAAAATACTATTTAAGTTATTTTTACTTAAAAACACTGATTCTGTGAAGCTGCATTAATAACAGGTGCTTGGCCTTTATTTTGCATATATTTCGCATAACTTGATGGGACAGAATATTTGGAGTTGGTGTATGTGGCAGATGTTCCCCAGACTCCCCTTTCTTTTCCTCAGCAGGGCCGCCATCAGGGGGTGACAGGGGTGACTCCTGTCAGGGGCCCAATGGGCCAGGGGGGGCCTCTGAGGCAAGAACAACTTATTTTTTACATTTTTTTTTTACATTTTGGCAACCACCAGAGGGTACTACAGCAGATTGCTATTGAGCGTGGGAAATGTTATTACAAGGAGTAAAGCATTAGCATTTAAGAGGATTTCTGAGTGTGCAATTAAACATTATGCACAGTGTGAGACAGACTTGGCACTTAAGTTTGTACAGTGTGTGCCTGAGTCAGATGGCAGATCACTTTCATTTGCAGTGGAGGTAGGACTTACTTTTGATTGTAACTTCAGTGTGGTAGTAGTTGTATGGTGGGGCGAGGGGTCCATTAAAACACATTTTTATTAGCAATATGCAGCAGTGTATTTATGATTATTTGACAATGCTGTAGAAATTCTATATTTAAAACCATGCAGAAATGTTTCCTCCTCAATACACAAATGGTAGGTGCCCTTTTGGCAGATATGAGTTTTCTTACACATATATATATATATATATATATATATATATATTGCATTCAAGTTTACTGCCCCTTTATGCAAGGACTTTCCAGATGCAAGGGGGCATTTTATCTAAGATTTTTACATCTGCATAACCTGTTATAATTTCAGACTAAGACTGAGTGTTTGAAATGAGACAGGTTAACTTAAAGGGACAGTCAACACCAGAATTGTTGTTGTTTTGAAAGATAGATAATCAGTTTATTACCCATTCCCCAGTTTTGCATAACCAACACAGTTATATTAATATACTTTTTACCTATGTGATTAACTTGTATCTAAGCATCTTCTGACAGCCCCCTGATCACATGACATTTTATTTATTATCTATTGACTTTCAATTTAGCCAATTAGTGCAGTGTCTGCCACAATCCACGGGCGTGCTCACAATGTAATCTATAGTGTTTACCTGAACTAGCTCTCCCCTGCTGTGAAAAGCAAATACAAAAGCATGTGATTAGAGGCGGCCTTCAAGGGCTTAGAAATTATCATATGAGCCATCCTAGCTCTAGCTTTCAACTAAGAATACCAAAAGAACAAAGCAAAATTGGTGATAAAAGTAAATTGGAAAGTTGTTTAAAATGACATGCCCTATTTGAAACATGAAAGTTTTTTTGGACTTGACTGTCCCTTTAACACTGTTCAGTTTACACTGCAGCTGACTTAATTTTGAAATACATACAAAGAAGCCTAAATCCTGCATTTAACCAGATCTAATGGTATGAGACTGAGTACCACAGCTTATGGTTCCACCAAGACCATATAGAGTACAGCATTTTCAAAATCCATAAGTACAGCTGACAGATGGGAACATTTGTACACCATATTTGAAGTGGTGCTCTTGGTTGGGGAAAATGGGGGAAAAAAACCAAACATATGTCAATCTTTCAAAAGTAGTTTTCTTCATCTAGCCATCTACCCAGATCATTAATGTACAATTTTGAATCCACAAAATTATTTTTGTTTGCACTTTTACAAATATGATTCTTTAAAAAGTGATCTCTTAATTTCTGCAATTTTTTTTATCATGCATGTCACACATTGTTAATTTAGGGGATTCAATGTGCAGAAATGTTTCCTCCTGTGAGTGTTTCTGTGGGTGTCTGTGTTTATGTCTTTGTGCTTTTGTTTGTGTCTCTATGAGTGTGTATGTATTTTTTTTCTGTGGGTCTCTCTGTGATGGTGAGTGCATATGTATTTGTGTTTTTTTTTTCTATGGTGTCTCTGTGAGGGTGTGTGTATGTATGTCTTTGTGTATTTTTTCTGGATGCCTCTGTAAGGGTGGGTGTCTATGTCTGTGTGTTTTCTGTGGATTTCTCTGTGAGGGTTAGTGTGTGTATGTATTTATGTCTGTGTTTTCTAGGGATGTCTCTGTGAGGGTGTGTGCGTATGTCTGTGTGTTTTCTGTGGGTGTCTCTGAGGATGTGTGTATGTCTGTGCATTTTCTGTGGGTGTCTCTGTGAGAGTGTGTGTATGTCTTTGTGTGTTTTCTGTAGATGTCTCAGTGAGGGTGTGTGTGTATGTAAGTCTCTGTGTCTGTGTGTTTTATTTGGTTGTCTCTGTGTGTGTGTATGTCTTTGTGTGTTTTCTGAGGCTGTCTGTGTCGGTGTTTCCTTGGGTGTATGTGCAAGTTTGTGTTTGAGTTTATGTGTGTGTGTGTGTCCATTGTCTGTTCCTTTTAGGACATTTTGATCTTACTACTTATTATTCACATCTTTCTACAGACTTTGAGACTGAGACCTTTCAGGAAGTCACCAATCTACCATTTAACCTTTCAATTATTGTTAAGGCAGTTCAAGGCCCTTCCTTTCAGCCTCTGCATGCTGTTGTCATCATTTAGTTGGCATCTTCTTTGACAAAAAGATAATCAGAACTCCAGATTTTGTTTTGTAAATCTAATTTTTTGACAAAACTGTAGTCTACCTCATTACTTGTCAGGTGAATGTAAACAAGTGCTGAAAGTCTGTTTGGGTGTTTGTGTCTGAGTGTGTTTGTGTGTTTCTTTGCGTGACTGCTAGAGTGTCTATATGTGAATCCTTATGTGTGAGTGTGTGTTTCAGAGTAAAAGTGTGTCTGTTTGTTTCTGTGTTTGTGTGTTACTACCTTTACAACATTTCCAAGTTTGACTTCACTTAAGAATAAAGTGCATATACATTTTAGCCACTTGGTCAAAAATTGCACATGTCAAAAGGGGGGGGGGGGCTGATCAATGGTTAAGTCAGGTGCCCCAACATTTCTAGTGGCGGCCCTGTTCCTCAGAGTAATATTTTCTGCTGGTATTGGTTCCTGTATACATATTTTTTGTTTATGTTTTATGTAGAGTATGTCACCCCAAGCTAAATGTACGGTTCTTAGAGGCTAGTCCCATTTAAAACAAAGATCAAGTTTTAGTAGTTCTTTTTTGTGGTCTTGCCTGGTTCATACAGAGAAGTCCAGTGGAACAGTTCTAGCATATGCTATAGAGCTGATCATCTGAGAACCAAATTGTATTTTAAAAAGACAGTTTCCTGAGCTGGCAGATACCATTCACCCCTATTATTGTTACAATTATAGTTCCAGCCAAGATAATTAGTTTAGTCTTAACTTAAAACTAAGGTCTGTAAATGGAAAAAAATGAGTTGGCTTTAATTAAAATTACGAGTTTAGAACTTGTAAAGTCTAATGAGTCAAACAAAAATATGTTTAGTTGACATTACTAAAAAGCTGATGCAAATAGTTGCCTCGATTTTTTTTAATAAACCCAGCACATTATTTTTTACAGTGTAATGACACCTCAAAAAAAACACACAAAAAAAAACACACATTTTTTCTAGGGGCAGCATTGTTAATTTGAAGTCTGTTTATATGTAGTTATGATATATATTTTTGTTTCAGTTGAAAGCATGTTTTAAATTTGCTCACTGGCTCTCTCAGCAAAAGAAATATATCCAATTGTGACTACTCAACGTTGGGTAGACCTTTGATGACCTGTGATGCTTATTAAGCAAATTACTGGTTTTTGTTTTCAAAACTTTTAAAATATCACTAACTTTATTATATCTTTTAACAAATTTCAGTACTTAGGGTTGAATGTATGACAGTTTATAATACAATTTTTATACCTACTGCAAATTGCTTTGCAAAAATTGATTTATGCCTCATTCTTTCTGTGGTTCAGAATATTAAATGTGAAAAAAATCACAAATCAATGTTATGTGATTACATTTTAACATATTCGTCATAGAGCTTCTTCCTCTATTCCATATTTCTGCTGCCACACAAATTGCAAAATGGTTCATGTAGGAAAAAAAATGAAACAAAGTGTCTTAATACATTGAGGCAAGATAAAAAAAATGTCAGCTTAAATTCCGATTATCCTAATATCTTGAAGGTATAATCTAGATTTTATTAAAGACACAGAGACGAGTATTTTTGCTTTAGTCTTTCTTTACTACTCAATGCAGCCTTTTAAAGTACAATAACATTAAGATAAATAACATAAAACATAATAAGAAGCTAACAGAAGCTTTTTATAATGAGAGAAAAAACAGCCAATCAGCACAGAGAACAGGTTATAAATAAAGTACACAGTAAACACTCTTCCTCTTTCTAGTCGATGCTCAAAAAGAAAAGAATATTAAGCATCATGAAGAAACCAAAAAGTCCAAAACAACAAAGTATAACAAAAGTCATTTTCCTGTAGAATTGATGAAATGAGTTCCATGAACAGTAGAACTTGATCGAAGACCAAAAGGATGTCCAGAATTCGGTTGTTGAAGGATGACACTTCCGAGTTGTAGGGAATGATCCATACGGTGAACATGGATTGAAATTACATGGATACTGTTAAAGACAAAAAATATTAATAACATATCGTAATAAAATAGGGTGGGAGAAAAAACATAATTATTTCTGAGGAGGGAAAATACTCGTCTCTGTGTCTTTAATAAAATCTAGATTATACCTTCAAGATATTAGGATAATCGGAATTTTATTACAAGACCAGAGACTCCTATTTTTGCAAGTTTAAAGCATATTAAGAAAATAAATTAAGAAAATAAATTAAGAGAGGCATGTTGAATGGGTCTGAAATAAAATTGTTTAAAAATAGAATCAGAAGACCAGTCTGCTGCAAGTAAAATTTGTTGAAGAGGAGCCGCTTTTAAAAAGGCTTTTGAAGCCGCAGAGCCTCTGACAGAATGAGCAGTAAAAGAAATGTTAATACCGGCCTCTTTCATGACCCATTTAACCCACCTGGCAATAGAAGTAGAAGAGATGGGAGCGTGAGGAGGAACAAAAGAGATTAAAAGTTGGCTAAGGTCAGGTTTCCTAAAAGATAATGTTCTAGATTCATATGATTTTAGGCATTCAACCACACATAGAGAAGGTTCAGAAGGAAGATAAGGGTAGAAAATAGATGTAGACAGAGTTTTAGTTCTTCGAGAAAGATAGAAAGTAACTCCTTCAGGAGAGAAACGTTTAGAATTCCAATCTAAAGCTTTCACATCGGATACCCTTCTGAAAGAAATTAGACAAAGAAGAGTAGCAAGTTTAGCAGAAAGTTGTTTGAGAGATAATGAATTATTTTCAGGCCAAGATTTGAAAAGGGAGAAAATTAGGTCTACATCCCAGAAAAATTGGTGTTTGGGAACAGGAGGACGTTTTAATCTAATGGCTTTAAGAATTCTACAAACTAAGGGATGTTTGCCGACAGGGAGGTTATTAATTAAATTATGTCTAGCCGAAATGGCTGACCTATGAACATTAATGGTTCTGTAAGCCAGACCTGATTCAAAAAGGTGTGAAAGGTAATTAATAATGTCATTTAAATCAGAAGAAACGGGATCCAAGTCCCTGCGCAGGCACCAGCCAGACCACTTTGACCATGCGGCAAAATAACATTTGCGGGTACCTGGGGCCCAGGAATCTTGAATGAGGGACTTAGCTCCCTCCGAAAGTCCTCGGAGAGACCAGGGTCCCCTGATATTGTCCAAGCTATCAGGAGAAGAGACCCTTGGAGAATTAGACTGTGATAATTGCCCTCTGGGTTGACTAACAGGTGAGGAAGCGGGGGAAAAAGAATTGGAAGATTGATGGTCATCTCCAGAAGGGAGGGGTACCATGATTGGGTTGGCCAAAATGGAGTCACTATTGTCAGGCAAAGGAGATCCCTGCGAACCATTGAAATTGTCCTCGGGATCATTGAAAAGGGAGGAAAAGCATAAGCTTTCTGGGGAGGCCATGGATGAAGGAAAGCATCTATGGCCGCAGCTTCTGGATCCGGGCGCCAGCTGAAATATGGAGAAATCTGGAAATTGGTCCTGGACGCAAAAAGGTCCAAGCAAAAGGGACCTCTGAGAGATTGAAGGGATAGAAAAACTTTCCTGTCTAATCTCCAATCGCTGGAATCTGTTAAATAACGAGATCCCCAGTCTGCAGCTGTGTTCGATTGTCCTGGAATATATTCCGCTCTGATGGAAATATTCCTGTCTAAACAAAGATGAATGAACTCTTTGGTTATGTTGGACAAATCTCTCGATTTGGTGCCTCCCAAACGATTGAGATACTGCACCGCTGAAATATTGTCCATACGTAGGAGAATAGAAACTGGAGAAGAAAATTTGGCAAAACTTTTGACTGCAAACGAGCCAGCCAATAATTCCAAACAATTGATATGGAAACGTTTCTCCTCCAATGTCCATTTGCCACCCGTGATGGAAGGACCACAACGCGCACCCCAGCCTGAAAGACTGGCGTCTGATTCTATTACAAAATCTGGAGTTCTGCCAAAAATGGCTCGTCCATTCCAGGCTTCCAAATGAGAAAGCCACCAAGAAAGTTCTTCTTTGGCTTCTGTAGACAAAGGAATCAAATGAGAATAGGAAAACCCTTTCCTCAAATGAAGAATTTTCAATCTTTGAAGTTCTCGGTAGTGTAAGGGGGCAGGAAAAACAGCCTGAATAGAGGATGATAGTAAACCTACTATTCTGGCTATAGTTCTGATGGGGACTGAATCTTTTGATAGGGTTCTTGAAATTTCTTTTTTGATGTTCTTCACTTTGTCTGATGGAAGACTGAGAGAGGAAAGTATAGTGTCGATCTGAAATCCTAAGAAAATTAAGGATTTTGTAGGGTAAAGAACCGACTTCTGTTTGTTCACTATGAAGCCTAAGGATTCTAGTAAGGAAATTGTAGAGGTTAAATGATTCTGAAGGGAATGAAAGTCTTGGTCCATCAATAAAATGTCGTCTAAGTAAATTATTAGACGAATACCTCGGAGTCTCAACCAGGCCACTACAGGTTTGAGTAACTTGGTGAAAATCCAAGGGGCGGAGGACAGGCCGAAAGGAAGACAAGTAAAGTTCCAAAATTGGTCTTCCCAGCGGAATGTCAGATATTTCCAATGTTCTTGAGCAATTGGAACAGTTAGGTAGGCGTCTGTGAGGTCCAGGCGAACCAACCAGTCGTTTTCTCTTAAACACTCTCTTAGTAAGTGTATTCCTTCCATTTTGAAATGGTGGTATACAACGTAAGTATTTAGAGTCTTCAGATTTATGACTGGCCTGAACTGATTGTTTTTCTTTTTTACTAGAAACAAATTGCTCAGGTAAAAGTCTTGGGGTTGGAAAACTGGAAGAATCGCTTTTTTGGAAAAAAGGGTTGAGATTTCCATTTTGACCAAAAGAGCGTCTTCTCGAGAAAAGTGAATGGGATGAGGAAGAGAGCCTTGGATTGGGGGAGATATAAATTCTATAAGAATGCCTGAAACTGTTTGTAAGACCCAAGGATCTGAAGTAATTGAAGCCCAATTTTGGGCAAACAGGGCGAGTCTGCCACCAATTTTTTCTGGGAAAAAAGGAAGAGGAGGAGATAAAGAACTTACCAGGAGCTTGTCTAGCTCTGGCTCTGGTCCTGAAACCTCTCTGGGTCCAAGGGCGACCTCTTGACGGGAAAAAAGAGGAGGTAGATGGCTCTGAGTAACCTCTTTGGTATTGAGACTGGTATTGTTGGTGGAATTGGTTTTGATGGGGAAAGTAGTGAGACCTTGATAAATAGGATTGACGGCCGGGAAAGCGGCCTCTGCCTCTCCCGGCCCTGTCGGAGAAATTTTGGGGGTAGAAAATTTTCTTCACTGATGTTTTTACTTTATTCAAATTGGAAAAAGTGTTTACGTATTGGTTAAGATCTTTAAGGTATAAATCACCGAATAAAAGACCATTTTTGTCGGAAGCAATATTGCTTGAGGAAAAATCCGAAATTTTGGGGTCTATTTTTCTTAGGATGTTCCGACGTCTTTCCCCAGACATGGCACAATTGGTATTTCCGATAAAGCAAAGCAGTCTTTGGACCCATTCCCTGACTACGAAAGGATCCAAAGGACAATTCTCAGCTATTCCTTGTTCGGACAGTTCAAATAATTTAGTCAGAGGGCCAACAGAGTCCAGAAGTTTGTCCTGGCAAATTTTCCAGGATCTGTCCACCCCTTTTTTCAATTTATATCCAGGGGAGCCGATAAATTTTAAAATCTTGGGGTCAACTTCTGGGGTGATAGATGCATTTTTAGGTAAGAGGGGGCGAGGGCATTCGGCCTTCATCTTGTTACGGGTTTGTTTCTTCAGGGGCTTACGTAATTGATAATCAATAAATTTGGCTAAGTCTATAGGGGGACACCACTCGGCTGACCGGGGATGGTGTAATTCATCTGGTTTGAATCTGGGGTTACCCAGGCAATCAACAAAATCTTCCTCGTCCTCACTAACATCATAAAATTTTTTAAGTTTCTTTTTCTGTTTCTTGGCCGCTGGGGGGCCGTCGGAGTTATCCGAATCATTAAAATTATCAGAATTTATATCTGTGTATTCATCACCATCTGAATTTTCTGATTCTGAAGATGGATTATCTGAAACTTCTTTATTATTATATTTTAATTTTTTGCATATGTAAGTATCCCCCGTTTGGTTACCCTCGGGGTGCAGGGTTCTATTAACAGCGGTTTTCCTTCCTTTGCTGTGAGGAACAATAGGGTCAGCTAAAAGCTGTCGAGATTTTTCAATAAGTTTTTTGCTTGCTTTATAGGCAATTGATGGGTTTTTTCTTTTTAAAGAAGTCTTTTTCTGTTTTCCTCCCATCAATGAGGACATTTTATCAAACAAACTATTCATGGAAGAGTCTATCATCTTTTGTACAGTTTGTAATGTTAAGGGAGATGAGTCTGCTTGCAATTCAGACATTATATTTTTTGGGATTAAATATGTCTGAACCAAAATAAAAGTAAGTAAAAAATAATTAAATTAGCTCCCTTAATAAAATATATATAAATTAATATAGATGAATAGAATATAAATATTTTTTCAGTATAAATATTTTTTCAGAAAAAAGTATTATGATCAGTAACAATATTGGCTTAAACTTAAATTATTATGAGGTAAAAAGTTATTTCAAAATTGAGCAATTCCCTGAAGTAAATAAAAGTTGGTAAAGATGTATATAATGAAAGCCAGTAGATGGCAATACAAGCCTGTAAAAGGGGGAATTTATTGTTGAGTGCAGAAAATGTCGAGTGTAACGACTAAACAATGTTACAACTCGACCACCAAGGCAGCTGTGTCAGGCTGACTGAGGTAAATAACACGTCAGCATGGATGGGCGGGCGGGAGGGAGAGGAACGGCCCACAAAATGGCGTCGGAGCTGCCGAGACAGGAGCAGGAAGGGAGAGGAGACAAAAGTCACACAAACACAAGGGGATAGGTAAAATAAAAACCGGACTATGTGACTATAGAAAAGCGCTATGCCAAATTAGCCTATTTGTAGAGAGAGACATAGAAAAAAATGAAATGAAAAACGACATTGTGAAGAGATAGTAAATGGTAGGTAAAACGTTCAGAAAAAGGGTTTTACAATGTCACTTTATTTAAGGCTACAAAATTTTAAAAATAAGTATGTATGTAAATAAGCAAAATATACAAGGTCAATGAACATGTATATAAACACAACTTATCTGTTTTGAGCAGCAAAAGAAAGAGGAAGAGTGTTTACTGTGTACTTTATTTATAACCTGTTCTCTGTGCTGATTGGCTGTTTTTTCTCTCATTATAAAAAGCTTCTGTTAGCTTCTTATTATGTTTTATGTTATTTATCTTAATGTTATTGTACTTTAAAAGGCTGCATTGAGTAGTAAAGAAAGACTAAAGCAAAAATAGGAGTCTCTGGTCTTGTAATAAAATCCATATTTGCCTTGATACATAGACCTCTTGTTCTGAAGCCGCAATATATTGTTTTTAAAATCATGTCACAGTCAGAGAAAAATAAAAGCCTTATCTTTATAAAGGCTACTAACACAAAGCTCCAAAAAGCAATTCTTTCTAAATCCTGCTTAAAATGTATGTATTGGCAAATGCCCAGAACTAGATTATAGCTCATGTAAGCATTTCATTTTTCTATCACAGTAATATTTTCAGAACATTGCTACATTTATTTTTAAGTGGGATCAGCTGTTCTATAGAAAATACCTTTCAGTAGCATTTTCATAGATTCATGTTTGATGTGTGCATATCACCCTTTTAGCCGATAATTCTTTTTTCCAGTTAGCAATCTTTTCAGGAAATTATTATTTATCCCATTATAGAGAAATTACAAATAATTATGGGAATAAAGCTTTTAGTATTATGAATGTAAATTCACTGAATATACTTTATTTAAATAAAAATACCCAGGCTTAGATTTTTTTTCCTGAACCCTTGTGCATTTGACCTATTATTGTCCTTAACTAAATGTCATATTAAGACGAGAATGAATCATTTTGTTTTAGAGTGCAATATACTGTAAATCCAGTACTACATTTCAATTTATGTAGAAGCTATTCAGAGCTAGAACCTTTTCCACTGACCTATTAAAATAAAGAATATTAATCTGTTCCCTTCTGCAAAAATATTATACTTGAATATGTCCAATAATTTCAGGCTGTAACCATTCATTTATGATTCTTAGGCATATCTTTTTTCCCCCAGAAATAATTTCTAAAAGCTAAAGAAATATGTAAGGGATGGCACCCTTTTTCATGTACACTATTACAATAGTACAATAAAATGATGTAATTATAATTCATGATACAAATATTGAATTAGCATATTAATGAAAGTACACTTCAGTGAAAGCAATATTTGTGCTCCATTGTGTAATACCAGCGCACAATGGTAACAAAGTATAACTATGTATGTATATTCTTATAAACATATATTTATGTGTTTATATGTGTATATAAATATATTAGCGCTTAAATATATATGTATATAAGCATATATACATATATATTTACTGGGAATACACCGCAATGTAAAGGCACTTTTCAGTGCCCTTTTTTTTCTTCTAACACCCCACTCATGCCAACTTTACCCCCCAAACACTGCCTAGTGCAGTTATTTTGAAAAAAATAAATAAAGCTAATGCTATCTTTATTTTTTAATGAAATACACTACACTGTATTTTGTGGGCATTTGGGGCACATTTATAAAATGAACCAGAGAACTGATCTTTGGTTAATTTTATAAACACTAATTGCTACCACAAGCTTGCGGTAGAAATAACCAGCCACTTGTAATGGCTGGTTAATTATTGCACACCCGCAAATGGGAAAATTTGCCATTTGCGGGCGCGTTATCATTTAGCGCTCCACTTGTAATCTAGCCCTAAATGTTTAAATTAGCTCCAAATAAGCTCCAAAGAAGGATTATTTTGCAAACATGTTATTCTTGAAGTGGGAGTCTATGAGTATGGTCAGAAGACCGAAACCGGTCAGACTTTTTATCTTTTGACCCTTGCTACTTTCAGCTTTTATGGATTATGAATGAATACATTTTTGTGTTTTAACGTTGCAATCACTTTCTCCAAAGTTCATTCTTTTTTTCATGTTTTTCTTGAACTTATAATACATTTAATTGATATCTAGATCTGGACGTGGTATATTCTAAATACAATTTTTTTTTTCTATTTTGGATTACATTGTTTATTTTTTCTGGAATTTTACATTTTTTATTTTTTGTAATTTTAGCTTTGGGGGTTGTATTTTTTTTTTTTTTTTAATAGACTGCCCTCTGGGTAGGCTTATCACCTAGTATAAATATAATTACAAAATAAAGTCACATGAAATAAATAATAATTATACATAGCCTTGTTTGGTAATATATAGAATACAAGTGGAATGTTATTTTGTGTGAGATTTTAGTAAATTGAGTAAATTATGTTTAACTGAGATTCATAACAAGCATCTGTGTGCTCATATTACAAATTGAAATAAAATATATAGGACTAGATTACAAATGGAACACTATCATTAGCGCTAGGGGCATAAACTAAATTAATATTATAAGTGGAACGCTATAAAAATTACTGCAAATTTGCGGTAATTTACGTTCCCCATATTTTCGAATGGAAGTGTAAAGCGTTAATTAGCAATTGTATTACAAGTTGAAAGAAAATGGGATTGTGCAAACTAAAGAGTTTGTTCAGATGAAACAGTTACATTAAACTGCACTAATCACCCCTAAACCGAAATCCCCCCACATCGCAAAGTACCTAAACAAACTATTATACCCTAAACCACCATCCCCACATCGCAAAGTAATAAATTAACATCTAAACCCCTTAACATAACACCCCCTAACTTAACTTAATAAAATACCTCAAAACTTACCATAAAAAAAACTGTGAAATTAAATAAAAAAAAAAATACCATTACTAGAAAAAATATCTACCATTACTAAAAAAAATCCTACCATTACTAAAGAAAACTAAACATTTACATTACCAAACCACCCCCCCCTAACATTACAGATAATAAAAAAGGTCTAACATTACAGACAATAAAGGAATAATTACCAAAAAAAATATGGGGGTACCCTTGCATTCCTATTGGCTGATTTGCATAGTCAAATTCAAATCAGCCAATAGAATGAAAGGAAAGCTTTCATTCTATCAGCTGATTTGAATTTGACCATTTAAATCAGCCAATAGGAATGCAAGGGTACCCCCATATGAAAGGGGTACCTCACTTTCACAATTCAGTATATGACTGGGGACCACATGAAGATGACTTCCATGTTGAAGCTCACCAGATGAGAACCACTGCCTCCGCAACCTCCACCACCACTGCCTGGATGAAGAAGGACCACCACCTGGATTAAGAGAGACCGTCTCCACCATCATCTTCGGTGAGTACCTTTATGGGAGTTAGTGTTAGGTTTTTTTAATTTATTTTTTGAGTTTTTTTTTTTTAAAGATTAGTTTTCTATTTGCAACAAAAGAGCTGAACGCCATTTTAAAGGCAATGCCCAGTAAATGCCCATTTCAGGGCACATTGTAGATTACAGTTTTTTAGATAGTTTTTATTTTTTTGTGTATGGGAGGTTAATGTTAGAAGGGTTAAGGTTTTTCTTTTTAGAAAAAGAGCTTGATCGCTTTAGTGCAATGCCCTACAAAAGGCCCTTTTAAGTGTTATTGGTTTAGTTTTAGAATAAGGCTTTCTATTTATTTTGGGGTGGTTTTGTGGTATAAGAATAGGAGTATTTTTTTTGCTAGTTATTTTTTGACTTTCTGTAATGTTATACTTTTTTTTAAATATCTGTGATGTTAAGGTTTTTGGTTTTTTTGTAATGTTAGGTTGTTTTTTTTTAAAAAATTCTAGATTTTATTTTTTTAGTAAAGGTAGATTTTTTTTATTAATGGTAGTTTTTTTTTAAAGATAATATTAGGTTTTTATTTCATTTTACAGGTAAGTTTGTTTTTTTTGTAAATTTTGGGGTATTTTAATTTGGGTTAGGTTAGGGGATGTTAGGCTAGGGGTTTTAGATGTTAGTTTATTATTTTGCGATGTGGGGGATGGCGGTTTAGGGGTTAATAGTTTTTTTAGGTAATTTACCATGTGGTAGGATGGTGGTTTTGGAGTTAATAGTTTAGGTAGTTTATGATGCTGGGATGTTGCAGTTTAGGGGTTAATAGTGTAGTGGGGACTTATGTGGCAGTTTAAGGGTTATTAGACTAGGGGCTTATGGTGTTTTGGGTTAACATGCGAGTAGCATGTTAGGTTTTTTTTTTTGCTTCATTGACTTCTATGGTGCAGTAGGTGATTGAACTTGTGGTAAACCATTTTCGCAAGTCGGGTTAGAACAAACATTTTTAACTTTCAACTTGTAATATCAGCACAACTCAACTCGAGCAAAAGGTTTACCATTAGCGCAATTAGCACTCTAGTGAAAGCTCTAGTTAGCGATCCACTTGTAATCCAGCCCTTATTCCCTCGAGTGCAAGTATCATTAAAGTGCAAGTTAGCAAAGGAGAATGGAAACTGTGTTTCCCATTGTGCAGTGCACAAACCTACCAGTTTCACAAAAAAAACAGAAAACAAATGCAATGGCTGTTTAACAGGAATATTGCTTACAATACAGATGTTGTTTAAATTTAAACCTTTGTACAGTGTGAAATTGAAATTGAAATTTAGTGTATGTGTGGATATAGTAGAGCGCTGGAAATGGGAGATACCAAACACCTCACAGGGGGAAAAGATCCATCTATCTTTTCAAATTGAATAGAAAATAGGGGGTGGGAGTGAGGGCGCTAAAGAAAGCTGAAGGAATCTACTGTTGGTTAGAAATGATGAATTTGATGGTATTTTGACTACCGCTAGTGAATGATGTGCAAAAAAGTTAATATTCAAAGTGCTACTTATATTATTAAATAATTGAGGAATATATCCGCAAAAGTAAATGTGGTGCAAAGAGTTAATTCTTATAAAGTGCATACAGTGCAAATATTTAATAATTTATTCACAAAAAATGTGTTATGATGTGTTAAAGTTGATGGGTGATAAAACATATATATGTGAGTGAAATAACTAGTGCCGCAATAGACCTAATACATTTATAAACCAATTTATTGTTTCTAACATCCAGCTAAAAACATGATATGAGATATGTTAAAAATCAATGCAAACTATGCAGCTAACGGGGACGTCTCCCCAAAAATAATGAGATAGTATAGAATGAGTTAATCTTACTTAAAAATCAAATAGGTTAACATCCAGTATTAAAATATATAACAGATATGACAATCCATACACAGTATCGAAAAAGTGGCAAGATGCAGCAATCTAGATATAGCAAAACATTTGTACTGCTAAAAAAAGAAGTCAATAATAATTATCGTCACATAGGTGAGGTTGGTATAATAAACTCAGTTTGTCGTGGCTAGAGAGGAGTTCTCTGCCTGCTTAGGCACGTAATGTTCTAAAATATAACTTGGGAGACACCAGTGATACAAGTTACCTGAACTTCTCAAGCGTTGCTGTTACAATCGTTTCTTTCTTGTTTCACTCAGTGATTCAGATACGTTGCATGTGTCTTAGCGTCTGACGTCACCTGCGGGTTTCCAAGTGCTTATTCTTATTGCCTATTCAGAGATCAGGGCTTTTTGTATATGTTTTAAAAAAAAATTCTCCAAGAGGGTACATCAAAAACATCCTGCACTTAGTGCTCTGCACGCAGGGGAGATGTAGCTTAGGTAGATGATAAAGTGATGAGAGGATAAAGTGATGAATGGTAATGTGATAATAACCTGGGTTAACAAAAACAAAAGTAGTTGTTTCCAAAGTGAACAGGTAATAGTTCCACAAGTTCCAATCTCAAAGATAAGTCACAAAGATCGATGCGTTTCGCTCTGTACAGAGCTTTATCAAGATGGTCTCATCACTTTATCAACTACCGAAGCTACATCTCCCCTGCGTGCAGAGCACTAAGTGCAGGATGATTTTGATGTACCCTCTTGGAGATTTATTTATTTTTTTTAAAACATATACGAAAAGCCCTGATCTCTGAATAGGCAATAAGAATAAGCACTCGGAAACCCGCAGGTGACGTCAGACGCCAAGAAACATGTGGCGTATCTGAATCACTGAGTGAAACAAGAAAGAAATGATTGTAACAGCAACGCTTGAGAAGTTAAGGTAACTTGTATCACTGGTGTCTCCCAAGGTATATTTTAGAACATTACGTGCCTAAGCAGGCAGAGAACTCCTCTCTAGCCACGATGAACTAAGTTTATTATACCAACCTCACCTATGTGGCGATAATTATTATTGACTTTTTTTTTTAGCAGTACAAATGTTTTGCTATATCTAGATTGCTGCATCTTGCCACTTTTTCAATACTGTGTATGAATTGTCATATCTGTTATATATTTTAATACTGGATGTTAACCTATTTGATTTTTAAGTAAGATTAACTCATTCTATACTAGATGTCATTATTTTTGGGGAGACGTCCCCGTTAGCTGCATAGTTTGCAATGATTTTTAACATATCTCATTCTCATATCATGTTTTTAGCTGG
Source organism: Bombina bombina (assembly GCF_027579735.1). Classification (NCBI taxonomy): domain Eukaryota; kingdom Metazoa; phylum Chordata; class Amphibia; order Anura; family Bombinatoridae; genus Bombina; species Bombina bombina. Next base: position 304,558,129 of record NC_069500.1, on the reverse strand, counting down.
ATGTTGTTAGAAACAATAAATTGGTTTATAAATTTATTACGTCTATCGCGGCATTAGTTATTTCACTCACATATATATGTTTTTATCACCCATCAACTTTAATATATCATAACACATGGTTTGTGAATAAATTATTAAATATTTGCACTGTATGCACTTTATAAGAATTAACTATTTGCACCACATTTACTTTTGAGGATATATACCCCCATTATTTATTAATATAAGTAGCACTTTGAAATTGAAATGTACTTGTGTGAACTTATCTTTTTCACTTCCAAGAGGATAGCAAAAACTGTAAAAATATTATTTATATATTTGAGTTGGGGCATTATGGCTATACAGTCCATGTGTGTAGGATGTGGTATTGTTATGCATTAATACTGTAAAACAGTGATTTTTAACCTTTTTTTTGCCGTGGCACACTTTTTTACATTAAAAAATCATGTGGCACACCACCATCCCAATTTTTTTAAAAAAATCACACATTGTAGCCTAATACAGCATATATATATATATATATATATATATATATATATATATATACACACATACACACAAACACACACATACTGTATGTATTGTGCTGTTATGCCATGCCTCCTACAAACTACCCCTGGACTGGGAGTAAAAAACAAGCAAAGTTTAAAAAATATGTCACACTGTTGTCAGTCTGCCGTGGCACACCTGAGGATCTCTCACGGCACACTAGTGTGCCACGGCACACTGGTTGAAAAACACTGCTGTAAAATATTAAAGTTTTATTTCCATGAAGTAAATTTACAACAAGAAATAAGAGTGCAATTTTTGTTTCCCATTTCACTTCCATCATTTTTAATATACTTGTATCAAGGAAATAATAACTTCCTAAGAACTGTTTACTATAAAATGCTACAACAAAGAAGTTAATCTAAAACTAACTAAATAGAGATAAGTTACATTTATAGTACACTATTACTACTTACACTATATGAGCTTTGAGTACATTTTAAGGTTTAGGACATCTCAGTGTGGAGTCTGATATTAAAATAAAAAAAAATGGTCTTGAAAGTGATTTGAACTAGGGCTACTGGCAAGAGTAATTATTTATACTACCACTTATTAATACTGACTACTGGTAGGCTACGTAACAGTTTACCTTTCAGTACTACACACAATTTTTTTTGTCCATTAACATCAGGTGAAATGTGTTTACTACTGATCTGTCTATACATATAATTTTTCATACACATTTCATTTTTGAAAAAAGTTTAGATCTTCTAGTAATATCATCTGATTTTGAAATTCGTTATGTACTATATTAAAAATATTAAAGGGACATGAAACCCAAAAATTTTCTTTCAAGATTCAGATAGAGAATACAATTTCAAACAACTTTCTAATTTACTTCTATTATCTAATCTGTTTCTTTCTCTTGGAAACATTTGTTGAAAGAGCAGCAATGCACTACTGGTTTCTAACCAAACACATGGGTGAGACAATCATTCACAATCAATATATATATATGCAGGCACCAATCAACAGCTAGAACCTAGGTTCTCTGCTGCTTCTGAGCTTGCCTGGATTAACATTTCAGCAAAGGATAACAAGAGAAGGAAGCAAATTAAATAATAGAAGTAAATTGGAAAGTAGTTTAAAATTGTATTCTCTATCTGAATCATGAAAGAACAATTTTGGGTTTCATGTCCCTTTAAATTTCACTGTACAGACAGAGGGATCCCTTTCTGTACAGTGATAACGTAATATTTTGAGAATTAAGCAGCTTATTAGTTTTAATGGTTGAAATTGCACCTTTTTAAATAACACATTTTACAGTGTGAGAAAAGCTTAAAAGCCCACTATTATAAACAGGAAAAGACACAGCCATTTTTATTTAATTATATTAATATATGGAACTGTTAATCTTGATTTTAGAGCAAAAGTTAGAAGAAATGTATAATGATGAATGTTGTACTTGTTTACTCCTCTAAGTTTAGAAAATTGTGCAGTTAAATTAAGATGTTTGGATAAATCTTTTGGCATAATGAGGTTGATCACTAGTGGTGTAATTGTTGGCAAGGGTAGAGCTAAAGGAGGGAACAGTAATATTGAAGACTTTGTATATATACATCAGCTGCCCCTTGAAGAGTATCTATGAGCACTATAAAGTATCAACAACAGTGTATATATATATGTAACACTGACGGACATTATTTACTATGTATCTATTTATAACACTGAGTCCTGTATTCTCTACTTTAATATTTCTATTGGCTCTTATTGATATTCTATAGCCTATTTATATACTTTTGGGCACCCCCTAGGTCTTGATTTTTTCCAAGACATTAGTTATATTTCATTTTAATTTATTATAGTGGTAACATTGGAATATATATATACAGTATATAGTAGTAAAGAATGGGGATGCACTCACCATTCTTTACTACTATCAATACTATGGAAGCACCATGGGTGGATGAAATGTTAACCGTGATGTGGACCGGGAGGTGTGTTTTGGATGATCATGTAGAAAAGTTTGCAATTAGGATAAATTATCGATGTGAAGGATCCTGTATATCAGCGTGCTTACTTTGCTGCGTATCCACAAATAGAGTTCTTGTATGTGTATTTATGTCACAATGTATAGAACACTGTTCTTAATATGACCACAAGAGTATGATTACATGCACTAATGATATTGCATTAGGTTTTAATCCTATGTTTGTATTTATTTTTGTGACATGGTGGTTTCCATGGTTACTTTTTGACGGGTTTTGGTCTCAATTAGGGGGTGTGTCAGTTTGACAATGTTTGCTATATATTTCTTTTACTTTGCATAAACTGTGTCTGAGGAAGGGTATACTCTTTCCCCGAAATGTCACATTTTTTCACAGTAAATTATTTGAAAAGACCAGAGAGTGCAAGCCTGTATTTATTTCTGGATTAGCTTTTGCTAGCACCCTGGCAGCTGTTGGATGAAGTGAGATTGTACATCCTTGCTATAACACAATGCCAATCGATTTCTACTTGTTATTATTATATATATATATTATATTTTCCCATGTTTTCTGCAGTCTTTTTGAATTATTTTTTACTTGTTTGTTTGAAACACTCTAATAACACATAGTTTGGCACAAATTGTATTGCTGTTATCCTTTTTAAAGTGCAGTGATTATAAATATTTTAATAATGTATAATGGCTTTAAAATAGTTTTAAATATGACTCATATGCATACAAAAGTACTATCTTGTAAATATTTTACACTATCTATTTCTATCCTACTCACTTTTTTAGGTTTAAATAATTTCTTTATTGTAACAGGGACTGTGTATTTACATTCATTAGCTCAGCTGTCAGGAAGACAAAGTGCTGTTTATAGTTGTTGCCTATAATCCTAAAACTAAGAATTAGATACTTGCAAAGCAGAAAGTCTTTGCTAAAGGCTTGAGTTGCCTATAGCAGGTTTGTGCGTGCAAACACCAGCCAGCATTCTTTCCTAATGCTTACAGCTCTTTGAAATGAGTGCTAAAGAATTGCTTCAGAAGCTGCAGAAAGCTGTCAGATCCCCAGTGAGATTAAACGAACACACTTGCCAGAACAGAAAGTAAAAAAGAGAAATCTGCTTGTTCAGGGGCACACATGCTTTAGCTTGAAGCTGTCAGACAGAGAAAGGAGGGGGAGGTAGCTAAAGGCACAACAAAATCATGTCTCCATAAATCTTACATTCTTCTTGTTTTCTCACGAAATCCTTCATGGAGATTCAGTCTTTATTGTTTACTGTAGTAAAAAAAAAAAGATTCATAGAACATTATACACAGATGCTGTAGATTGCAAGGTCTTCAGAGTAGCCCCTCCTTGTAATGTATTAATTTGTTTAGTTTATTCTTTTTATGTATGTGCATTTTTTTATTTATTTAGCATAAAAAAGTATCAATGTGCTCTTCTGTCCACTGACGTAGGGCTACATAATTTGAAGGTGTTTTACAAATAAATCTGCATAATAAATACTAATCAATCTACTAAACATGTAAAACAAATTGTTACATTTTATTTCCATTACTCTTAATATAAAAAAAAATAAAAAATTGTAAGATCTAAATTCAGATAGCCAGACTAAGCATTTTACCTTTTGCAGACCTTCAAATGTATATTTAATTACCAAGGATTACTGAAAAAACAAATGATTGGGAAAAGCGTAGGGATTACAAAAAAATCCTAGCCAGATCTTTAGAGTTTGACTGAGCAAATCACAGCATAAGCAGACAGTTAATTGCAGAACTTGATTACGGTTGCTAATCACAAGTGCTGAGAACTATGGCGCTAGAAATTAATTAGGCAAGGACCTTCAGCACAGCAGCAGGAAGGAACACTGTGACCTTTATTTATAGTCATTTAAACAGAAGTGTGACTAAAATGACAAAGAGCATATTTGATTATTAATATTGATTACTTAAGGAAAATGAATAATTTACTAAAGCCAGACCAAATATCAGTTGTCAGGCAAAAGAACACAATGTGCACAATGTTTACATTTATTTATCTTATACTAGTAAAAATACCTGAAAAGTGAAAATTAAGACACAAAAAAAAATAAAAATAAAATAGATTAATAATGACCCAGTTTGTTTGTAAAGACAGAATAAAAGCTTCATTCAGACAAACTCTATAAACAGAATGCACAGTATTTTATGTTAATAACTAATTAATTCTTCATCTTCAAATAACCTTTGAGATTTGTATCAATATAATAGTAGCAAGAAGAAAGCATCAACAATCTCCCCAGTGATCACTGCAACTAGCACAGGAGTTATATTAACATTTTATGCCAGACGCTAATAAGAAATTAATGGACTTGTGTCATGCTATACATATTGCAGAAAAAAATAATCACAATTTAATTGTATTCATATTGCATTAGAATAATTAGTTTAATTAATATTATCATTATTTTTTTTAATACTGTGTCAACATGTAATAAGCTTTAGGTATATATTGCTTCCAAGATTAATATTTAATCATTTATGCTAATTAAAGGTTGGACCCAGGTGGATATTTGAGCTCAAAATTAAAGTTGAGGGCAAATTTTCAGAAGCAGATAGGTGAGATGACAACTTGCTGCTCTCACAACAAAACGATCAATTCATTTACAGCTAGATTACGAGTTTTGAGTGCAATAGAGAAATTAATGAACGCAACAAAAGTTCCGTTATTTAATTTTCTATAGTGCCGCTATTACAAGTAGTCAAACATACGCCTTTTGCGTGCGATATGGTTGCGTTGAGCTCCATACCGCACACAATCAGAGCGCTGCTGAGATGTGTTTGTGCACGATTTCCCCATAGACATCAATGAAAAGAGCCGGCAAAAAAAAAAATAACACCTGTGATCGCAGAAACAAAAGTTCCGTAACTCAGCCCCATTGATGTCTATGGGGAAATTAAAATACCGTTTAAACCTAACACCCTAACATAAACCCTACGTCTAAACACCCCTAATCTGCTGCCCCTGACATCACTGACACCTGCCTACAGTTATTAACCCCTAATCGGCCGCTCCCGATATCTCCGCTACCTAATTAAAATTATTAACCCCTAATCTGCTGCTCCCGATATCGCTGCCACTATAATACATTTATGAACCCCTAAACTGCCAGCCCCCCCCCTACATCGCAACAAGCTAAATTAAACTATATTAACCCCTAAACCTAACCCTAACCCCAACGTAACCCTAACCTAACCCTAACACCCCCTAACTTTAACATAATACAAATATAGCAAAATTTAATTTACACTTATTAACTAAATAAACCTATTAACCCCTAAACCGCAAGCCCCCCCACATCGCAACAAGCTAAATTAAACTATATTAACCCCTAAACCTAACCCTAAACCTAACCCCCACTAACTTTGACATAATTAAATTAGATCTAAATTAAATTTACAATTATTAACTAAATAATTCCTATTTAACCCCTTAATGACCAGACCATTTTTTAATTTTCTTAACCTTAAGGACAAAGGCTCTTTTTACATTTCTGCTGTGTTTGTGTTTAGCTGTAATTTTACTCTTACTCATTTACTGTACCCACACATATTATATACAGTTTTTCTCGCCATTAAATGGACTTTCTAAAGATACCATTATTTTCATCATATCTTATAATTTACTATAAAAAATGTATAAAAAATGAGGAAAAAATGGAAAAAAACACACTTTGACCCCTAAAATCTGTTACACATCTACAAACACCAAAAAAACACCCATGCTAAATAGTTTCTAAATTTTGTAGTGAGTTTAGAAATACCCAATGATTACATGTTCTTTGCTTTTTTTGCAAGTTATAGGGCAATAAATACAAGTAGCACTTTGCTATTTCCAAACCACTTTTTTTAAGAATTTCATTGGAACCCTGATATCTGTCAGGAATACCTGAATATCCCTTGACATGTATATATTTTGTTTTAGAAGACAACCCAAAGTATTGATCTAGGCCCATTTTGGTATATTTCATGCCACGATTTCACCGCCAAATGCGATCAAATAAAAAAAAAGTTTACTTTTTCACAAATTTTGTCACAAACTTTAGGTTTCCCACTGAAATTATTTACAAACAGCTTCTGCAATTATGGCACAAATGGTTGTAAAAGCTTCTCTGGGATCCCCTTTGTTCAGAAATAGCAGACTTATATGGCTTTGGTGTTGCTTTTTGGTAATTAGAAGGCCGCTAAATGCCGCTGCGCACCACACGCCAATTATGCCCAGCAGTGAAGGGGTTAATTAGGTAGCTTGTAGGGAGCTTGCAGGGTTAATTTTAGCTTTAGGGCTAGATTTATTAAAGCCCTACGGCTGCAAGTTCTCACAATAACTTGCTCACTGTCATTTATCAAGCAGCGGTCATCAGACCGCCGCTTCCCTAACCTCTTCGCCACCTCTAAGGTGGCGAAATTCAATCTCCTCGGTCTAGTCAGACCGAGGAGATTGACAGCTCCTGCCCGCGCGTGATTGGCTGTCCGCGGGCAGGGGGCGGGATTGCACGCGATCACAAAATTGCACTTGTGTGCAATGCGAATACCTGCAGGTAATTTCGCCCCGCCACAGGCGAGCTGAGGCATACAGGGGCGCGTATACGTGCCCCTGTCCACCTCAGCTTTAATAAATCTAGCCCTTAGTTTAGAGATCAGCCTCCCACCTGACACATCCCACCCCTTAATCCCTCCCAAACAGCTCTCTTCCCTCCCCCACCGCACAATTGTCCCCGCCATCTTAAGTACTGGCAGAAAGTCTGCCAGTACTAAATAAAAGGATTTTTTTTTAAAAAAAATAAAAATAATAAAATATTTTAGCTGTGATGGACCCCTGCCTTAGCCCCAAACCTCCCTGATCCACCCCCCCAGCTCTCTAACCCTCCCCCGCTACCTAATTGCCACCATCTTGGGTACTGGCAGCTGCCTGCCAGTACCCAGTTTGCCCCCAAAAACAAAAGTTTTTTTTTTCTTTTGACCTTTAAACTTTTTCTGTAGTGTAGCTTCCAGCACACTCTGTTAGACAACGGACGTACCAGGTACGTCTATTGTCATTAACTGTTAGTTTTTGCATGACGTACCTGGTACGTCAGTTGTCATTAAGGGGTTAAAACTAAATACATACTTACCTGTGAAATAAAACCTAAGCTAGCTACAATATAACTAATAGTGTTTTTTATTTATTTCACAGGTAAGTTTGTATTTATTTTAACTAGGTAGACTAGTTAGTAAATAGTTATTAACTATTTATTAACTACCTAGTTAAAATAAATACAAACTTACCTTTGAAAAAAAACCTAACCTGCCTTACACTAAAACCTAACATTAGCAAAAATTTAAAAATCTACCATTACAAAAAAAAATTATAAAAAAAATAAAAATTATTCCTATTCTAATACCCATTTAAAAAAAAAAAAAAAAACCCAAAATAAAAAACACTACTCTAGAATAAACTACCAAAGGTCCTTAAAAGGGCCTTTTGTAGGGCATTGCCCTGAGAAAATGAGCTATTTTACTTTAAAAAGAATACAAACACCCCCTAAAATTATGCAAACCCCTACCCCCCCAAACTACCAAGGTCCCTTAAAAGGGCCTTTTGGGGGCCCTTAAAAGGGCCTTTTGTAGGGCATTGCCTTGAGATAAATAGCTCTTTTACTTTAAAAAAAAACACCCCCTAAAAATATACATTACACAAAATAACAAACAAATTATCAAAAATAAAAAAGAATTACACCTAATCTAATAGCCCTATCAAAATAAAAAAGCCCACCCAAAATAAAAAAACCTAGCCTACAATAAACTACCAATGGCCCTTAAAAGGGTCTTTTGTGGGGCATTGCCCCAAATTTATCAGCTCTTTTACCTGTAAAAAAATACAAACACCCCCCCAACAGTAAAACCCACCACGACCACAACCAGTTTACGGCGGGGACTGTATAAAGAGGATGTTCCGCGCCAGATGTTGTCAGGATGGACCTGCTCCGCGCCGGCTGGGTGAAGATCGAAGAGGCCATCTGGATGAAGACTTCTTGCCGCATGGATGAGGACTTCACTGGCTGGATGAAGATAGAAGAGGCTACCTGGATGAAGACTTCTTGCCGCATGGATGAAGACTTCGCCGGCTGGATGGATTCTTCAAGCGGGACTTCAACAACTGTAAGTGGATCATCTTGGGGTTACTTTAAGGGTTTTTTGGGTGTTTTTTTTTTAGTTCAGGGTCTGGGCAGTAAAAGAGCTAAATGCCCTTTTAAGGGCAATGCCCATACAAATTCCCTTTTCAGGGCGATGGTTAGCTTAGGTTATTTTAGAGTTAGGGATTTTATTTGGGGGGTTGGTTGTGGGGGTGGTGGGTTTTACTGTTGGGGGGTGTTTGTATTTTTTTTACAGGTAAAAGAGCTGATATCTTTGGGGCAATGCCCCACAAAAGGCCCTTTTAAGGGCCATTGGAAGTTGATTGTAGGCTAGGTTTTTTTTTATTTTGGGTAGGATTTTTTATTTTGATAGGGCTATTAGATTAGGTGTAATTCTTTTTTATTTTTGATAATTTGTTTGTTATTTTTCGTAATTTAGTGGATTTTTTTGTAATTTAGTTAGTTTTTATTTTTTGTAGGTAGATACTTTTTGTAATTTTTATAGTGTTAGGATTTTTTATTTTGTTGTGGGGGCTTTCGGTTTAGGGGTTGATAGTTTATTTTAGTATATTTCTTTGTGGGGGCTTAAGGTTTAGGGGTTAATAGGTTTATTATAGTGGTGGTGTGGGCAGACGGCAGATTAGGGTTTAATAATATTTAAATAGTGTTTTTAATGAGGGAGGGCGGCGGTTTAGGGGTTAATACCTTTAGTATAGTGGTGATGATGTCGGGGAGTGGTGGAATAGGAGTTAATAAACATTTTTACTGGCGTCGATATCGGGAGCGGCAGATTAGGGGTTAATAGGTAGTTTATAGGTGTTAGTGTACTTTGTAGCAGTTTAGTTATGAGTTTTGTGTTACAGCTTTGTAACATAAAACTCATAACTACTGAAATTAGATGGCGTTACGGATCCTGTGGTTTTAGGCTGTAATGCTCACTTTTTAGCCTCACAGCAAAACTCATAATAGCAGCGCATGGAATCCCATGAAAATACGTCATTTCGATGTGTGCGGGACTGACGTTGCGGTACAGGCTAAAATGTGTGCGGTACACCCATACCGACAAGACTTGTAATGGCTGCAGTGCTGTTTTAACACTGAAAATACCATATTTTCAGCATTACAAGCTACAACGCAAAACTTGTTATCTAGCTGTTATTTTGTTAAAAGTTGGAGTGACTCAGGAATATTCTATTTAAGCAAATAGATATTTGAAACAAAGTTATTGAAGTTGTTTATCAGCCAACTAATCTCTTTGTCAATTACCTGTTTTTCCCAAAATTATAGGTGATGATCAAAAACTCACCGACATGGAGACAAATCATGCAAAGTCTTTGGATGCTTTTTTTGAGCATTATATTGCAATGTTTGTGTTTCACCTTCATATATACAACCTGCATAGTGATATAAACAGCTGGTAATCTTACAGGTATATTTAATAGGGCACTTTTAGTAAAAATAAATGTTAAATTAAAGTAAACATAAAAAGAAACAGAGTGTGTTAAAAAAACAGCAAGTGACTTACTTGTTTTCTTGCTAAAAGAGCACTTAGAAATTATCAGTGTAGCCACTGCCCACAGCTAGATAAGATAACTACCATTACAGAACTTAGGTTACATGGTCACACGAATTATGCAACAAAGGTAATATACTGAACATTACAATTACTGTTGTGTCAGGGTATGGCTGAGTGGCATTGGATATCACATAATTTAATATCTCATTTAGCTAATATCTACTATGAATTGATTTAGCTGCATTGTGAACAAACACTGGAATGGGTGTTCTCCATTTTGTTCTCAACTACAGACTTGTAGAACAAAAGAAATAGACAGGACTTCTAAAAGAACAAACATTAGTCCCAAACTATATGAGATAATGTCACATCTCAAGAGCCTTTGATCACGGTCTCAGAAGAGAGGAAATTTCTAAAATGAATTATTGTTGTATAGCCTTCCCAGATTAAAATCTCTAAATTAATTTAGCCTAATAAATTCATTACTTAGATCACAGGAACCCCTGTGGATAGGCAGTTACATTTTGAGATACCTTTCCAGGATGACCAAAAATTTAGATGTCTATTATCTCATTGTTAAATTATCCCACGCTGAGCTGAATACACACAGGCCTCTGGGCTCATGTTACAGCTAACATATGGGAAGTTGAAAGCCTAAGAATTAATATTTTAAAATATCTTAACCTATGTACTTTTGATAACAAATTATCTACATAGTTCTTAGATAAATTAATGTACACCACAGACTGCCTGAATAATATAGATAATGATCTAAGAGATACATCACATGTTACATACTGTGTTGGATATAATGAATTAAAAATAAATAACTGCATTCGTATCCTATATTATAAAAGGCCAAGTGTGTTTGTCCGAAGCTGTCATGCGCAGTAGAGACAGCACGAGGACAAACACACCTGGCCTTACCTGATCTGCTGTTTGTGGCACGGTGCAGCAAAAGTGGGCATGGTCAGGCGTGGGTGTGGCGTGACCGGACGTGGTGGGCGCATGACCGGGCGTGGTGGGGGTGGGGTCGGGCACAGTCGGCACGAGAGAGAGGGGAGAGAGATAGAAAGAGAGGGTGAGAGACAAAAAGAGAAGGGAAAGAGCTAAAGATAGGGGAAGAGAGAGCAAAAGAGAGGGGAAAGAGCAAAAGAGACTGGAAAGAGCAAAAGAGAGGGAAGAGAGAGCTAGAGAGAGGGCAAAAGAGAGGGGGAGAGAGAAAATAAGAGGGGGAAAGAGAGAGCAAAAAAGAGGGGAAGAGAGAGAGCAAAAGAGAGGGGGGGAGAGAGAGAGCAAAAGAAGAGAGGGGGGAGAGAGAGGGGGCACAATGAGAGAGGGGTGGGAGAGAGGGGGGAGAGAGAGCAAAAGAGAGGGCTGGAGAGAGAGAGCAAAAGAGAGGGGGAGAGAGAGCGCAAAAGAGAGAGGGGAAGAGCGAGCGCAAAAGAGAGGGGGGAAATAGAGCACAAAAGAGAGGGGGGAGAGAGAGAGCGCAAAAGAGAGGGGGAGAGAGAGAGAGCAAAAGAGAGGAGGGAGAGAGAAAGCACAAAAGAGAGGGGGGAGAGAGAGCAAAAGAGAGGGAGGAGAGAGAGAGCGCTAAAGAGAAGGGGGGAGAGAGAGAGCGCAAAAGAGAGGGGGGGGGGAAGAGAGAGCGCAAAAGAGAGGGGAGAGAAAGAGTGCAAAAGAGAGGTGGGAGAGAGCGTAAAAGAGAGGGGGAAAAGAGAGAGTGCAAAAAAGAGGAGGGAGAGAGAGTGCAAAAGAGAGGGGGAGAGAGAGAGCGCAAAAGAGAGGGGGGAGAGAGTGCATAAGAGAGGGGGAGAGAGCACAAAATAGAGGGGAAGAAAGAGAGCACAAAAGAGAGGAAGAGAGAGAAAGAGCACAAAAGAGAGGGGGAGAGTGAGCGCAAAAGAGAGAGGAGAAAGAGAGAGCGCAAAAGAGAGGGGGGAGAGAGTGTAAATTAGAGGGGGGAGAGAGAGCAAAAGAGAGGGACCAAAAGAGAGGGGAAGGAGCAAAAGAAAGGGCAGAGAGAGCAAAAGAGAGGGGGGAGAGAGAGAGCAAAAGAGAGGTGGAACGAGAGAGAGCGCAAATGAGAGGGGGAGAGAGATCAAAAGAGAGGAGGGGAGAGAGAACAAAACAGAGAGTAGAAAGAGAGAGCGCAAAAGAGAGGGGGGAGAGAGAGCAAAAGAGAGGGGGGAGAGAGAGCGCAAAAGAGAGGGGGAGAGAGAGCAAAAGAGAGGGGGAGAGAAAGCAAAAGAGAGGGGGAGAGAGGGAGCAAAAGAAAGGGGAGAGAGAGCAAAAGATAGGGGGAGAGAGAGAGCAAAGGAGAGGTGGAGCGAGAGAGAGCACAAAAGAGAGGGGGAGAGAGATCAAAAGAGAGGGGGAGAGAGAGAGCAAAAGAGAGGGAGAGGGAAAGAGAGCAAGGGGTGGGACCGCTGTACTGCAAAAAATGGCCAGTGTAAACGGGCTTTATGACTAGTATATATATAAATGTTTAAGTTATTTCAAAATAAATACATTTTTCTTTGTTTTCCAGAAATCTAGTGAACATTATAGGGAAGAATCTGATGTGAAGATGAGGTTTCTAAATAAGATACTATAAGCTAATATATAAATGCATAGATGTTGAGCCCATGTCTTAAACATTGTTGAGATATGTATTAATACATAACTATAATACTCATGTATATCTATGATATAAGATGTGACTAGAAATTGAAATATGTATTAGTATATCAAATGAGCTGATATACAGAATAAGTCAGATAGACATATATATTTTAATGACTGGTACTGCTAGTCCCTCATAAAATGCAACTTTAAAGGAATCTTCAATAGTCTCTATAAATACATGCTAAATTGTATTACATGGGGCACATAAGTACTGACCGGACAGGTTTATCAATATCAAGAAATAGTGAATATACTAAATATACATATTAAAAATATATAAGAATCTATATTTACTTTTAGCAGTGTTTAAATGAAACTGTTTGTCTTTGCCTGTTGCCCCCGATGGCCTAAATCCAGTATTACAGCCAAAAGGCATTTGGCTGTTAAAAATGACATTTCCCAGTAGCCAATAAGAGAAAACTTGCCTTATTGTAGCTAAATAAGAGGTAAATTCAGGTCAGACATATTGGCATATAAATTGGCTGTTTGCATTAATAATATATTCAACTTCTGGTGTTTTTAATTGGAGTTATATAGAATCATTTGTGGGCTAAGTAGCTAAATTATACTTGTCTGAAAGTTATCTTAAATCTATTGGGATCCAGTAAGATTTATGTGAAGTATCTTGTTATATTGTTTAACTAAACACTGTTAAGTTAGCGGTCCATATTCTGGTATTTTATTCTGGTATTTTAATGCGATTCATTGTGAGTAAAGTTAATTTTAAAGGTATATCTTTTATGATCTTTGTAAAGAATATTATAACAGCATAAGCGTGTATACTCGATTGATAATCTAGTCTCTTTTCTATATAAATATATTTCAATGTGTTTATAAATTTAACTAATCTCAAGAATTTAGGAATAAATATTAATTTCAATTGTTTCGTATATACATTTTATTTGGAGGTTGTTTTAAAGAATAATAGCAAATAAATTGTATTATAACCCAGATATTCTCACAATTACTAACATTACTGTTACAATAAACTAATTGCAGCTAACAGATAGGTGTCTCCTAGCAACACTTCAAAATAAAATAAAATGCTAATTTGCCTTCCTGCAGAAGCCCCAGCCTCCTTGTAGGGCTGTGACAGGAAGTAATGGACACTGCACAAATTAAAGGTCATGGACAATGAACCCAAATTTTTTCTTTCATGATTCAGATAGAGCATGTAATTTTAACCCCTTAATGACCGAGGACGTGCAGGGTACGTCCTCTTAAAAAAGTCACTTAACGACCAAGGACGTACCCTGCACGTCCTCGGTTTGGAAAGCAGCTGGAAGCGATCCTGATCACTTCCAGCTGTTTTCCGGTTATTGCAGGATGCCTCGATATTGAGGCATCCTGCAATAACATTTTTTACCCCTCCGGTGCAGAGACATCGATGGCCGCATTCGTTGGTGGGTGGGAGCTGAAGTGGGAGGTGGGTGGGCGGCCATCGATGGCTTCTTAGTCAGAGAGGGGGCAGTATCGCCAGGGGCGCGCACGGGGGCGCGCGCGTGCACGGGGGGTGGCGGGTGGGCGCGTGCACGGGGCGGGAGCGGGTGGGAACCGCTACACTACAGAAAAAAGTTACAAGTAAATTGTAAAAAAATTATAAGAAACTTATTTTTTTTAAAGCATCTAAGGGATCAGGAAGGGGTGGGGGGTTGGTATTGGGGGGGGGGGGAAGCTACACTACAGAAAAGGGACATTTTTTTAATAGTAACAGCATATTTTTCACTAAAATGGGTACTGGCAGACAGCTGCCAGTACCCAAGATGGCGCACATTAAGTCAGAGGGGGAGGGTTAGAGAGCTGTTTGGTGGGGGATCAGTGAGGTTGGGGGCTAAGGGGGATCCTACACATAAGCATATGTAAATATGCTAAAAAAATGCACAAAAAAGCCAAAATGTTCCTTTTATTTTAGTACTGGCAGAGTTTCTGACAGTACTTAAGATGGCGGGGACATTTGTGGGGTAGGGGAGGGAAGAGAGATGTTTGGGAGGGATCAGGGGGTCTGATGTTTCAGGTGGGAGGCTGATCTCTAAACTAAAGCTAAAATTAACCCTGCAAGCTCCCTACAAGCTACCTAATTAACCCCTTCACTGCTAGCCATAATACACGTGTGATGCGCAGCGCCATTTAGCAGCATTCTAATTACCAAAAAGCAACGCCAAAGCCATATATGTCTGCTATTTCTGAACAAAGGGGATCCCAGAGAAGAATTTACAACCATTTATGCCATAATTGCACAAGCAGTTTGTAAATAATTTCAGTGAGAAACTGAAAGTTTGTGAAAAAATTTGTGAAAAAGTGAACGATTTTTTGTATTTGATCGCATTTGGCGGTGAAATGGTGGCATGAAATATACCAAAATGGGCCTAGATCAATACTTTGGGATGTCTTCTAAAAAAATATATATACATGTCAATGGATATTCAGGGATTCCTGAAAGATATCAGTGTCCCAATGTAACTAGCGCTAATTTTGAAAAAAAATGGTTTGAAAATAGCAAAGTGCTACTTGTATTTATGGCCCTATAACTTGCAAAAAAAACAAAGAACATGTAAACATTGGGTATTTCTAAACTCAGGACAAAATTTAGAAACTATTTAGCATGGGTGTTTTTTGGTGGTTGATGTGTAACAGATTTTGGGGTTCAAAGTTAGAAAAAGTGTGTTTTTTTCCATTTTTCCTCATATTTTATAAATTATTTTATAGTAAATGATAAGATATGATGAAAATAATGGTATTTTTAGAAAGTCCATTTAATGGCGAGAAAAACGGTATATAATATGTGTGGGTACAGTAAATGAGTAAGAGGAAAATTTCAGCTAAACACAAACACCGCAGAAATGTAAAAATAGCCTTGGTCCCAAACGGACAGAAAATGGAAAAGTGTTCTGGTCACTAAGGGGTTAAGCAACTTTGTAATTTACTCCAATTTTTCTTCATTCTCTTGCTATCTTTATTTGAAAAAGAAGGCATCTAAGCTTTTTTTGGTTCAGTACTCTGGACAGCACTTTTTTATTGGTGGATGAATTTATCCACTAATCAGCAAGAACAACCCAGGTTGTTCACCAAAAATGGGCCTGCATCTAAACTTACATTCTTGCATTTTAAATAAAGATACCAAGAGAATGAAGAAAATGTGATAATAGGAGTAAATTAGAAATTTGCTTAAAATGTCATGCTCTATCTGAATCACGAAAGAAACATTTTGGGTTTAGTGTCCCTTTAAGTTAAAAAAAGTAATAAAATGTAAAATCCTTTTTAAATTGATGAATATTACATATTGTAATGATGTAATAATTGTTATTAAGTATAACTCACTGCTTAGTGTTTTTTTAAACAATGAAACAGATGATCTGTATGTCTAGAAAAACTGAGTTGACCTTTTCTGATAAGACAGTTATCAACAAAGGGAGAAGAAAGTCCAGAAAACTCTTTCATGATTCAGATAGAGTATGTCATTTAAGACACCTTTAAATTAAATTCTATTATCAATTTGTCTTGTTCACTTGGTATCCTTTGTTGAAAAACATACCTAGATAGGCACAAGAACAGCAATGCCCTACTTGAAGCTAGCTGCTAATTAGTGGCTACACATTTACTGTATGCATCGCCATTGTCTCATTTGATGTTTATGGCTAGCTCTCAGTAGTGCATTGCTGTTCAACAAATGATAATAGAAGTAAATTGGAATGTTGTTTCAAATTGTATTCTCTACCTGAATAATGAAACAAAACATTCAAGTCCTTTTAGTTATTGTACTAAACACAAACAGCTAGATTACGAGTTTTGAGTGCTATAGGGATTTTAATTACCGCCACAAAAGCGGCGTTATTACGAGTTTTAAAAAAGCAGGCTTGTGCGGGTGAAATGGTTGCGTTGAGCTCCATACCGCACCGAAAACAAGCACTGCTTTGAAGTGCTCATGCACGATTTCCCCATAGACATCAATGGGGATACCCGGCAAAAAAAAAGTCTAACACCTGCGATCGCGGAATGAAAAGCTCCTTAACACAGCCCCATTGATGTCTATGGGGAAATAAAAAGTTACATTTAAACACCCTAACCTAAACCCAGAGTCTAAACACCCCTAATCTGCTGCCCGCGACATCGCCGCCACCTACATACAGTTATTAACCCCTAATCTGCCGCCCCCGATACCGCCGCCACTTACATACAGTTATTAACCCCTAATCTGTTGCCCCCGATATCGCCGCCGCCTACATACAGTTATTAACCCCTAATCTGCCGCTCCCAAGATCGCCGCCACCTACATAAAACTATTAACCCCTAATCTGCCGCTCCCAATGCCACTATACTAAAGTTATTAACCCCTAAACCTCTGGCCTCCCACATCACTACCATTAAATAAATCCATTAACCCCAAAACCTAACCCTAACGTAACCCTAAGCCTAACACCCCCTAACTTTAACATAATTAAAATACAGCTAAAGTTACAATTATTAACTAAATAATAACTATTTAAAACTAAATACAAACTTACCTGTAAAATAAAACCTAAGCTAGCTACAATATAGTTATATTGTAGGGAGCTTAGGTTTTATTTTTATTTCACAGGTAAATTTGTATTTATTTTAACTAGGTAGACTAGTTAGTAAAGAGTTATTAACTATTTACTAACTACCTAGTTAAAATAAATACAAACTTACCTGTGAAATAAAACCAAACCTGCCTTACATTAAAACCTTACAAAAAAAATTAACGCTAAAATTACTAAAAATGAAAATAACTAAATTACATAAAAAACAAACACTAAATTACAAAAAAATAAGAAACAAATTATCAAAAATTAAAAAAGAATTACACCTAATCTAATAGCCCTATCAAAACAAGAAAGTCCCACCAAAATAAAAAAAAACTAGCCTAAAATAAACTACCAATTTCCTATTGGCTGTTCCAATCAGCCAATAGGATGAGAGATCAATATGAAGAGACCGTATGAAGAGGATGCTCCTTGCCGAATGTCTTCAGGATGGACCCGTTTCGTGCCGGATGGATGAAGATAGAAGATGCCGGCTGGATGAGACTTCTTGCCTCCTGGATGAGGACTTCGCCAGCTGGATGAAGATGGAAGAGGCCGCCTGGATGACGACTTCTTGTCACATGGATGTTGACTTCACCGGCTGGATGGATCCTTCAAGCGGGACTTCAAGAACTGTAAGTGGATCGTCGGCGGTTAGTGTTAGGTTTTTTTAAGGGTTTTTGGGTGGGTTTTATTTTTAGTTTAGGGTCTGGGCATGTAAAAGAGCTAAATGCCTTTTTAAGGGTAATGCCCATACAAATGCCCTTTTCAGGACAATGGGGAGCTTAGGTTTTTTTAGATAATTATTTTATTTTGGGGGTGTTTGTTGTGGGGGTGGTGGGTTTTACTGTTGGGGGGTGTTTGTATTTTTTTACAAATAAAAGAGCTGTCATCTTTGGGGCAATGCCCCACATATGGCCCTTTTAAGGGCCATTGGTAGTTTATTGTAGGATAAGAGGTTTTTTTTATTTTAGGGGGGCTTTTTTATTTTGATAGGGCTATTAGATTTGGTGTAATTCTTTTTTATTTTTGATAATTTGTTTCTTATTTTTCGTAATTTAGTGTTTTTTTTGTAATTTAGTTTTTTTTGGTAATTATATACTTTTTGTAATTTTTAAAGTTGTGTTAGGATTTTTTTAATGCGTAGTTTAGTTTAATTTAAATGGTAGTTGGTTTAGTTGTAGTTTAATAATTATCTTAGTTTAATTGTTAGTTTAAAATTAATTTATTTAATTTGACAGGTAAGTTTTAATTTAATTTAAGATAGAGAAATTGTAATTTTAATATAAAGTTAGGGGGCATTAGGTTTAGGGGTTAATAGTTTATTTTAGTATATTTCATTGTGGGGGCTTTCAGTTTAGGGGCTAATAGTTTAAGTATATTTTGTTGTGGAGGGCTTGTGGTTTAGGGGTTAATAGGTTTATTATAGCGGCAGTGTGGACGGATGGCAGATTAGGGGTTAATTATATTTAAATAGTGTTTGTGATGCAGGAGGGCGGCAGTTTAGGGGTTAATAGGTTTATTATAGTGCCAACGATGTCAGGGAGCGACAGAATAGGGGTTAATACATTTTAATAGTGGCAGCGATATCCGGAGCGGCAGATTAAGGGTTAATACATTTATTATAGTGTTTGCTATGTGGGAGGGCCTCGGTTTAGGGGTTAACAGGTAGTTTATGGGTGGTAGTAGTGGGTAGTTTATGGGTGGGTAGTTATGAGTTTTATGTTACAGCTTTGTAGCATAAAACTCACAACTGCTGACTTTAGATGGCGTTATGGATCTTGTGGTTATAGAGTGTACCGCTCACTTTTTGGCCTCCCAGGCAAACTTCTAATACCAGCACTATGGGAGTCCCATTAATAAAAGGTATTTTTTAAAAGTGCTGTACTGACGTTGCGTGACTGGCTAAAAGGTGTGCGGTACACCTATACCGACAAGGCTTGTAATAGCAGCGTAAGGGAAAATGAAGCATTATGGGCCATAACGCTGATTTTTCACTCATAATGCCAAACTCGTAATCTATCTGAAAATAATTCATGATTTACCACTTCATGACATGTAATTTGGAGTCTATGTCAGTTAAAAGTGGTTTGCATGGGTTTTTGTGCTATTTTCTTTAATAATAAAAAAGTAATTATGAATTTTATTTGGCTTTTTGAGGGTTTCTCATAACTTTACAGTCATCAGTTGAATGGGTTTTCACAATATTTTATTCTGTCTAATTTATCAACTTTACCCTATAAAATAATCAATTGTACCTGACATCTTTTGGTATTTTATTTGGCTATTTTTAATTGAATAATACTGTTTTAAAATAGCATTTTACTCTGTCTAAAGTATAACTACTGCTATGTTTTTGTAACTGTTTTTGTCACATGCAGGCATCCTTACCTGCTGGGAATTGTTTGAAGTTGAAAGATGAGACACAGTTAACAGTTTGCCAAACAAGACGAAGCAGACCATAGCACAGGCTCTGAATCAGTTGTATAACAAGGAAAGAGTTGTTTTTTTACACAATTTCTATTGAGGTTGCAGGTAACCCTTTAAATTGGGAAAGACTCTCCGTAGAGTCCATTAGCAAAATCTGGTATTACTGGATTCTACAAGGCGGCAATAATTTTTAATGTGTAATTAGATGAAGAAGGAAGGAATCTATACCTCTAGCAGATGGAAGGGGGACTTATCAAAGACAGTTGGCTTATACAGGAACAAACAGAGATAACACAATTATCCTATTCTCTAGGAAGCAATATATAATGAATAATTAGAAGAAGCCGTACAGTGAACTAGTTTATTTGTTTTATATGTTCTGTTTGTTTGATTTTCCTGTTACACTAAGGTTTAACTATTTTGAAAATTAGAACACTTGTGCTATAAACATGCACTTCTTTCAGATGTCTAGATCAGATAAACATGATGTATAATAGTCCTGGTCTGACCAAGTAATGAGCCACATGGGAAAGAGACATTATTAACCCCTTAAGGACACGGCCATTTTTCAATTTCTTTCCCTGAAGGACCAGGGCTATTTTTAAATTTCTGCGGTGTTTGTGTTTAGCTGTAATTTTCCCCTTGCTCATTTACTGTACCCACACATATTATATACCGTTTTTCTCGCCATTAAATGGACTTTCTAAAGATACCATTATTTTCATCATATCTTATCATTTACTTTAAAAAAATTATAAAATATTAGGAAAAAATTGAAAAAAACACACTTTTTCTAACTTTGACCCCCACAATCTGTTACACATCTACAACCACCAAAAAACACCCATGCTAAATAGTTTCTAAATTTTGTCCTGAGTTTAGAAATACCCAATGTTTACATGTTATTTGGTTTTTTTTTTTGCAAGTTATAGGGCCATAAATACAAGTAGCACTTTGCTATTTCCAAACCATTTTTTTTCAAAATTAGCGCTAGTTACATTGGGACACTGATATCTGTCAGGAATCCCTGATTAACCCTTGACATATATATATTTTTTTTTAGAAGACATCCCAAAGTATTGATCTAGGTCCATTTTGGTATATTTCATGCCACCATTTCACCACCAAATGCAATCAAATAAAAAAAATTGTTCACTTTTTCCCAAATATTTTCACAAACTTTAGGTTTCTCACTGAAATTATTTACAAACAACTTGTGCAATTATGGCATAAATGGTTGTAAATGCTTCTCTGGGATCCCCTTTGTTCAAAAATAGCAGAAATATAGGACTTTGGCGTTGCTTTTTGGTAATTAGAAGGCCGCTAAATGCCACTGCGCATCACACGTGTATTATGCCCAGCAGTGAAGGGGTTAATTAGGGAGCATGTAGGGAGCATCTAGGGTTAATTTTAGCTTTAGTGTAGTGTAGTAGACAACCCCAAGTATTGATCTAGGCCCATCTTGGTATATTTCATGCTACCATTTCACCGCTAAATGCGATCAAATTAAAAAAAACGTAAAATTTTTCACAATTTTAGGTTTCTCACTGAAATTATTTACAAACAACTTTTGCAAGTATGGCATAAATGATTGTAAATGCTTCTCTGGGATCCCCTTTGTTCAGAAATAGCAGACATATATGGCTTTGGCGTTGCTTTTTGGTAATTATAAGGCCGCTAAATGCCGCTGCGCACCACACGTGTATTATGCCCAGCAGTGCAGGGGTTAATTAGGTCATTTGTAGGGAGCTTGCAGGGTTAATTTTAGCTTTAGCGTAGAGATCAGCCTCCCACCTGACACATCACACCCCAGGATCCCTCCCAAATAGCTCTCTTTCCTCCCCCATCCCACAATTGTCCCCGCCATCTTAAGTACTGGCAGAAAGTCTACCAGTACTAAAATAAAAGGTATATTTAAAATTTAAAAAAAATTTGTAAAGCATATTTACATATGCAGCTGTTTAGGATCCCCCCTTAGCCCCCAACCTCCCTGATCCCCCCCCAAACAGCTCTCTAACCCTCCATCTCTACCTTACTGGGAGCCATCTTGGGTACTGGCAGCTGTCTGCCAGTACCCTGTTTGCAAATACAAATGTTTTTTTTTTTTTGTTTTTTTTTTAAAAAATCCATTTTTTCTGTAGTGTAGCTTCCCCCCCCCCACAGACAAATCCCCCACCCGCTCCCAGATCCCTTATATTTATTTTTGTTGGGGATTGTATCCCCCCTTACTGCCAGTTTTATATAATTAATTTGCTGTAGTGTAGAGGTTCCCACCCGCTCCCTCCCCGTGCACGCGCCCACCCACCGGCCCCCGTGCACGCGCGCGCTCCCGTGCGCGCGCCCAACAACCCCGCCCCCGATCCCGCCCCCCTCTCTCTTCAATTTGTCACCGATGGCCGCCCACCTGCCTCCCACGGTCAGCTCCCACCCACCAACGATTGCGGCCATCGATGCCGGTGCAGAGAGGGCCACAGAGTGGCTCTCTCTGCATCGGATGGGGGAAAAAGGTTATTGCAGGATGCCTCGATATCGAGGCATCACTGCAATAACCGTAAAGCGGCTGGAAGCGATCAGGATCGCTTCCAGCCGCTTTAATCCCCAAAGTCGTACAGGGTACGTCGCTGGTCTTTAAAGACCAGGTTGTGTGCGACGTACCCTGTACGACTCGTGTCGTTAAGGGGTTAACCTAAACAGATATGGAAGTGGCTGACTCTCATTTGCAGAGCTACTACCCAATCAAAGGTGTTGGAACTTTACCTGACTTAGTTCTGTTATTTTGTTTTTTTGTTTTTGTTGACTACTAAAATATATGTAAACAAATGGACGTTATGATACAAATGTTGTATTTACTTTATTATACATTTTCTAATATGACAAGTGTTTAATAAAAATCTATTTCAACTAAATTGGGAAAGACACTGATTATTTATACGGTGATAAAAAAAAATCATGTCATTAAATTTGACAAGTAAAATTATGTCTCATAATGCATTCCCAACTATCTCTTATGAGATCAAAAAACGTATACTGTAAGTATGAGCTACTATGTGCCACTTAAAGGGCCATAAGGACTTAACCTTTTATAAGATATATAGAAATATTTACAATTATAAATAACCATTTTTATCTAGTTAAATACTTTACTGGAACATAATCTTGAATTAACCACATATCAGTTCAGCATAAAATATTTTGAGCATTTAACCTTTAATTTAATCAGCCTGATGATAATGCTGCTTCTATTAATAAGGTTTTTTAAACAATTTTCCAATTTACTTTTATCACCAATTTTGCTTTGTTCTCATGGTATTCTTAGTTGAAAGCTAAACCTAGGAGGTTCATATGCTAATTTCTAAGCCCTTGAAGTCCGCCTCTTCTCTCAGGGCATTTTGACAGTTTTTCACCACTAGAGGGTGTTAGTTCATGTGTGTCATATAGATTACACGGTGCTCCTGTACGTGAAGTTCCAGTGAGCCAGTTTTGATTGGCTAAATTAGATGTCTGTCAAAAGAACTGAAATAAGGGGGCAGTTTGCAGAGGCTTAGTTACAGGACAATCACTGATGTAAAAAGTGTATTTATATAACTGTGTTGGTTATGCAAAACTAGGATATGGGTAATAAAGGGATTATCTATCTTTTTAAACAATAAAAATTTGGGTGTAGACTGTCCCTTTAAGTGGTAAAAAGCCCAGCCTAGATTATTTTTCTAAAGTGCTGCTTTAACAAGGGAACAAGACATCCAGATATGTTTGAAATAATACATTTACATTTAAAGTACAAAAAAAAACTTTTATAGAAACAGTAGGCATTAGTTTGATTTGTTAATTAGCATTTGTATATGCATGGTCATACATTTACATTTCACATTTGCATCTGTCAAAGTCTCGCCCATGTCTAACTGGGAAGAAATAAAAAATAAAAATGTCCCTGTTAAGTATGACAGACTATGAATTAAGATTCTGAACTAAATGGTAAATTTTAAACCCACTTGGAAAAGTAGAACCTTCTTTAAAGGGACAGTGTACACCAATGTTCATATAAGTGCATGTAATAGACACTACAATAAAGAAGGATATGCACAGATACTGATCTAAAAATCCAGTATAAAACATTTTAAAAACTTACTTAGAAGCTCCCAGTTTAGGACTGTTGATTAGGTTTGGCTGGGACTCCCAGAGAAAGGGGCTGGGGAAACAAAAGAAGCATAAGGATGATTATTCAGACACAGAGCCAATACACATAGATGAGAACCCTAACACTGAAATACAAAACACAAGAGAGAATATAAAACCAAAAGAAAATACAAAACTTAGAGAAAGGACAAATTATAGACCTAATCATCGGTCCAGAAATAGATATGATGATCAATATTCATCTAATATACACTATAATTCGAGAACATACAAAAGACCCAATCAAATAAGATCACAATACAACCATACCAGAGACAGACAATTTGGACAAAATAAAAATATATCACAAAATGACCAATATTACAAACAAACCCAAGATAGATCTGAATATAGAAACTATAACAGATACAACTCTTGGGAACAATGGGATAGAAGATATAACGAAAGATCACATTCAGACAGACAAAGACAATATTATGATAGAAGAGATGATGAGTGGGAAAGACCTAGACACTATAACTCATATGATCAACAAAATAACGAATGGAGAATTAGAACATCAAATCGATTTGAACCATTAAATACAGATACATATAAAAATGAGAACCAGAAAAATGAGAGTGATTTTTTAGAGTTAAGCCATCCGACACCAGGGACTTCAAAAGATACAGAGTACAATATAGGCCCACCACAAAGGGAAAGAAAAAGAAACAGAGAGGGTCTAGAGGAGGGCGAAAGAGAAAGGGACACAAAAAGAGTCAAATAACACCTACTAATGGAATCTTTAATATAAGTAATAAAGTTTTAACAGAGGAAGAAAAAAGAGTCCTCAACTTAGGTTTAAGCTTTGCCCCCTCAGCTACAATGAACAAATTTAATACTCACATCAATGTGAGTCAATTTGTTAGAAAACTTACACTTAAGAGGTATTTCCTCAAGAATCCAATAGAAAGAAATTGGCAAACACAATCTATCAATTCAACCCCAACATCAACCACATTTAAACACTCTAACTTAAAACCTAAGTCAACCTTTTATCCGGTGAATGAGAAAGGGAGAAACTTAGAAATGCTTGAGAGATTGGTACAAAGAGACATTAAAAAAGCAAATACAAAAAATAGATCTAACAATTTAACATTCACAGAAAGAAAAACTTTAAAAAATTTACAGTCAGACCCTAACATAATCATAAAACCTGCAGACAAGGGGGGAGGAGTTGTAATAATGAACAGATCCCAATACACAGAAGAAGCACATCGACTATTGGGTGATACCAACACATATGAAATACTAAAACTTGATCCTACAAAGAAGTACTCACTTAAATTAATGAAATTAATCGATGAAGCTAAAGATAAAGATATATTAAATGATAAAGAATATGGCTTCCTGCTACCAAAAATAACTAAAATCCCTGTGTTCTATTACCTACCTAAGGTACATAATAATTCCACCAATCCCCCAGGTAGACCAATAATATCAGGTATTGACTCCCTAACCTCTAACTTATCAAAATATATAGACGGATATCTCCAAACATATGTTAAAGAATTACCTTCATACCTCAAAGATACTACAGAAATACTTCAAATTTTAAATAATATTAAATGGGAACACAACTACACTCTTGTAACATGTGATGTGACCTCCTTATATACGATAATTAATCATGAATTTTGCATAGAATCTGTTAGAAAATATCTTGATAAAGATACCACTCTAAAGAAAGAACAACAAGAGTTCATATTAAATGATATCAGATTTATACTTGAACAAAATTATTTCTCTTTTGAGGGCAAGTTCTATAGACAAAGGACTGGGACAGCCATGGGTACAAGATTTGCACCCAGCTATGCCAATCTCTTTATGGGATATTGGGAAGAATCTTTCTTCCCTAGGCATGAGCTGGGTGCAAATCTTGTACTCTACAAGAGGTACATAGACAATGTTATTTTTATATGGAAAGGGGAACTGTCAGAATTAGAAATGTTAATAAATGACATGAACAATAATGATATGAATATTAACTTTACATATACTTTCAGTAAACAAAAAATTGTCTTTCTAGATCTAGATATAGAAATTATTGATAACCAATTAAATACGTCTACCCACTTCAAAGAAGTAGACGCTAATAATTTCATACACTACAAAAGCTGCCACCTAGAAAGGTGGAAAAATAACATACCCAAAGGTCAATATCTGCGTATTAAAAGAAATTGTTCAAAACAATTAGACTATGAAAGACAAATAACAATCTTAGAAAATAAATTTAAAGAAAGAGGGTATGAGGATAAAATAATACACCAAGCAAGGGAAGAGGTAGATAAAACAGACCACAAAGATCTACTATCTTATAGAAATAAACAAAGTAGGGGCCATGGTGATACAAAGAATGAGGTAAATGTGTCATTTATTACGGATTACAACTGTAATAACAAATTAATAAACAAAATACTTAAAAAACACTGGCACATAGTACAGACGGATCCCATAATAGGGGATAAAGTAACACAATTTCCAAAAATCATATACAGAAGAGCAAAAAATTTAAAAAATAAACTAGCGCCAAGCGAATTGAAACCACTAAAAACAAAAAAATCAAGATATAAACTTAGAAGGGAATAAAATAAAAGGCTTCTTTCCATGCTTTGGATGCCGATCCTGTAAATACAGTAGCAAACTAAAAGAAATAGAAGTAAATAACTTTAAATACAGAATTGATGAAACAATCAGATGTCAAGACAAAGGAATTATATACATAATTGAATGTTTATGTAAAAAGTACTATATAGGTGAAACGACAAGAACCCTCCGCGATAGAATTAGGGAACATCTGTCATGCATTGATAGAGGCACTCTTGACACACACCTCTATTCTCATTTTAGGGACATTCACAATAACAATCTCAAACATTTTAAATTCTGGGGTCTAGCCAAGATAAAACTTAATTGGAGAGGGGGAAATTTAGAAAATCAATTATTGAAGTTAGAAGCAAAAATTATCTACAATATGGACACACTATTTCCAACTGGCTTAAATTCAGAGCTAGATATTTCCCCTTTCTTATAATAATTTTACATCATACTAATATATATAAATACCTCCATTCTATGGTAACACAGAAAGTGAGATACACATAGCCTAATGGTTAATATCTCCCTCTCTAACCCTGAAGGTCACAAGTTCAATTCCTGCCACATTCCTTTGTTGGTTCAGGTAAATGTTACTAAACATCCCTTACTACCACTAAAAACAATCTATATAGATTTTAGTCTCTTATGAATATCATTACTTCTTTCTCTATGGTCTTCATTTATACAAACAAAACCATATTGTAAATATAAATGCATATAAACATGTATGTGTGTGCATATACATATACTTTCACTAATACATGTTTTTCACTATATGCAATGATGTGGTTTAGTGGATAATACCCTCTGCTCAATTACCAAAAGGTCGTGAGTTCAATCACAAAAGGGAATACTGAAAACAGTTTTAAATTATTTTTTTTATTTTTTTACTCACTAAGTCATAACTTTTTTATTTTAAAAAAATCTTTACTTATAATTTCTATTTGTTTTATATATTTAAAAATTAACATATGCTCAATATTCAAGCAACTATAAGCACATCAAAATCAATACAAATACATACATTATACATTATATAGATATATTTAGAACTCTCTAAATAATGTTTATTGCATTCTTACAAGAACCTTTCTAGGATCTTTTCATTCTCTTTCATTTATTACAACACAAAGAACAAAAACAAATGAAGGACAATAAGCTTCTTGTAGACACACACAACTATATAATTCCACCTTTATATTGAATTTCCATATATCTATACTTTCCACCTTTAATTAAATTATATAGAATAGCCAATCTAAACCAGTTAAGCCCTATATATAGACTCATGTGACACAGACAAACATGTCTTGATAAAGCCTAAGGGCGAAACGCGTTGACCTTGACACTGTTGTCACTCTGCACTTTATGTTTTTATTTTGATTGCTGTTATAATTGCCAAGAAAGGAAAGACAACCACTACAAGACTTCCTTTGCTGATTACCTCCTGCAACATTGCAGCTGGACGTTGCTACAACCTGCATTTGTTTCTAATCAGCTCTACTAAGTTGCACAGAGAGATTGTCAAGTTTTACTTTGATCTCCAACGATACAGATCATTCTGTTAGTCACTACTAGTGACCGCAAAGATTTCCTCTAAGTCACCATTGTTAGTGACCGCAAAGACCATTTTTAAGTCACAATCTGTGACCGCAAAGATATAACCGCAAGTTAATACATGCAAGTCACAATCTGTGACCGCAAAGACCTTGCTGTATAACATCACCGATGTCCGGTAAAGATTCTACTCCTAGTCACCACTTGTGACCGCAAAGACCCCACCACTAGTCACCTCCATGACCGCAAAGACCTCATTACAGTCACTACAAGTGACCGCCAAGTCCACAACTCAGAAAGTGAGTTATACATAGCCTAATGGTTAAGATCTCCCTCTCTAACCCTAAAGGTCATGAGTTCAATTCCCACCACATTCCTTTGTTGGTTCAGGAAAGACAACTACTACAAGACTTCCTTTGCTGATTACCTCCTGCAACATTGCAGATGGACGTTGCTACAACCTGCATTTGTTTCTAATCAGCTCTACTAAGTTGCACAGAGAGATTGCCAAGTTTTACTTTTGATCTCCAACGATACAGATCATTCTGTTAGTCACTACTAGTGACCGCAAAGATTTCCTCTAAGTCACCATTGTTAGTGACCGCAAAGACCACTTTTAAGTCACAATCTGTGACCGCAAAGATATAACCGCAAGTTAATACATGCAAGTCACAATCTGTGACCACAAAGACCTTGCTGTATAACATCACTGTTGTCCGGTAAAGATTCTACTCCTAGTCACCACTTGTGACCGCAAAGACCCCACCACTAGTCACCTCCGTGACCGCAAAGACCTCATTACAGTCACTACAAGTGACCGCCAAGTCCACACTGCGAGGATTGCATTATAGTGACCGCAAAGTTTAACATCCAAGTCACTGAATGTGACCGCAAAGACCACACTAAAAGAGAAATCAGGTGTGCCAAGAGACCAGCGTAAGTTGCAATCTCCCCCAAGACTCCCTAATTACACACGGATACACATACAGATTAAAGTTAAAAAAATTGCAACATAATAAGCGCTTGACAGAATATCAAGGATCACTGGTTACATTACAACTATATTGAAACAGCTACGATCACAAGTGTGACGTAGGAAAAGTCACATGACATATTTTTAAATACCAGTCTCTCACTAACGGACCGGTAACACACACCGCCACAATAGCGGGGAGGTCATCTCGTTTAGATCTTAAAGTTTTTTTAATCCAATTTCTGGACATTATCATTTGTTACACTATATAACAGGTACCTGATTATCAAATAGCGGAAATATATACTACAGTTATTCAATTGTTTTCTCTGATGAAATCGATGTTATAAGGGAGACGTCCCTTTTTATTTTATGTATGCTTTTAACAAGTTATTAAATTTCTGTCTAATTATACAAATGTTTTATTAGTTTTTATATATAGATAAGAAGCTCACATTAGACAACAAGTTTATATATATCAGTTGTATATACCTGTTTATATCTTTTTATTAACTGAATGTTGATAAATACTTAGGATTACCTACAATAAATATATAATAACAACATTGCAGTACATACATTAAACATTTATCCAATCACAAAATACAATATATTCAAATTATAGAATTTAACTAAATACTCTACCCGTGCTAATCTAGCGCTGGACTACATTCACTACATATCAACCACTGTTTTCTTAGAGGGGAATACATTAGTCTAGCAGGGTCAATTCTCCAGCGCCTCATCTTTCTCACTACCAGTTGAAACAAAAGAAGCAGACACATCCCCCCTCCCAACTCCCATTCATATAAAAAGACAGATAAGATAAACAAGAGTCAGCAGTAGTCTGTAAATGCATGTATACATCTGACACTGTGGGACTTGGTTAGGAGTCTGAAAATCATCACAATGTTATTACAAAATAAGCAAAAATATACATTTCTACAAAAACACAAAGGCACAAAAATGTCCTAGTACAGTCAGGCTACCCAGGACAATTCTAAGGTAGATTCACTACTCAATTACCCCTTTCACCCTTAGCATCGTTTTCCTTCTTCACATCAGTTCCAAAGTCACTATAGTTTGATGTTGGTCCCATTTACTGCATATGTTCTATGATTAGGCATAATGTATGTATATCCATGTGGGTGCATAGACTCACCACCAATCCTATCTTTATCACATATTTTATTTTTATTTTTTTTCAATATCTTTTTATTAGGCTTTTATGACACATAATAATACCAACAAAAAAGAAAAATGGACAACATACAACAACCAAGTCATCAAGTCATTACAGTTTCTCCTTAGGGCAACACTTAAAATAAAAACAAAATAATAATAAAAAAAAAAAAAAAAAAAAAAAAAAAAGGTCTCATCTCCCTCCCTCCTCCGGCCCCCCCACCTAGCTATATAGACTGGGTAAGTCGCCTCTAAGCATGGCTTCTTCCATAAATAATGAGCCTCGAAACGGGTGCATTATTTGTAATTGGCTTTCTTTAGGTAAGGAGGCAATTAAAGGCAACCATTTAAGGAAGAAGCATTTGCTTTTTTTTTTCTAAATTGCCAACAATGTCATATTGCTCTAGAGTCATTTGATTCAATAACAGATTTTTGAATTCATCCAATTGTGGGCTTTTCTTAGAAATCCACTGTTTTAAAATTAGATTCCTACCTGTTAGAATTATAATGTTCAAAAATGTATTATTAAATGTTTTACTAGGGTTATTAACAAGAAAAAATATATGAACATCTTGTATATGAACATAGTTTTTCAAACCAAAAATTAATTTTATAACAAAATGTTTTAATTTTAGGACATTTCCAAAAACAATGATATATATCGTCCGCAGGGAATCTACACTTACTACAAGCACTTGTTGATCCTTTCTCCCATTTAGCTATCATCGCTGGTGTAATGTATAGTTTATTCAAGATCTTCACATGTGATTCTCTCCATGCGGTAGAGATTGTGGTGGAATCCACCATAACAAAACATTTTTGGAGTGTTTCCACCTGAGGGGGTACACTTAGAAACTTCCACTTATTTAAAACTTTATTTAAATTTTCCATACCCTGATAATCCTTTATAAATGTATACAGAGTGGATATCATTCTTTTCCCACTTCTTTAGAGTTCAATAATAGGGATTAATTTATCCCAGGCTGAAGGGTTTGCTTGGTTTTTGGCCAGCTCAGCAAGATAATGACATACTTGCAGATACGTGAAAAATTGCTTATTGGGAATGTTAAATTCCTCTTTAAGATCGCTAAAACATTTACATAGTAAATCAGCATTTTGAAGTTGGGAGATATAGACCAAGCCATTCTCTGCCCAGCTTTGGAAAATTCTAGAGTTTAAGGCGTAAGGGAATTTAACATTTCCAATGATAGGCATAAATTTGGAGAAGGAGGAGTCAATCTCCAGACATTTACAGATTTTTTCCCAGGCTATAATAATGCTTTTTATACTTAATATGTTTTTAATTTTTTTAAAGTTATTCTTTTTAGATGTAACAGCGCTTTCACCGAGTAAGGTTTAATTAGTTGTTGGTCCAAGCACAAAGGCGTATAATAGTCAGAGTCTGTGATCCAATCGAGGGCTATTTTCCCTATATAGACCCAATTATAAATTTAAATTTCGGGGAGAGCTAGCCCACCTTTATCTTGTGGTAATGTCAGTCTATAATGAGCCAGGGCAATTCTCTTTTTATTCCACAAGAACTTTGTGCAAAGTTGTTTAAAGAACACAAGGTCCTTCCTAGTAATAAACATAGGAATACTCTCCATTACATAAAGAATTTTAGGAAAGATCATCATCTTTATTAAGTTGACCTTCCCTGAGAGAGAGAGGAAATTTCAACCAATTAGAGAGATCTTTATTGATTTCAGCCCATAAAGATGTATAATTTAAATTATATCACGCGTTGGGGTTTCTAGATATTTTAATACCCAAATATTTAATATTGGATATTGAGAAAGGAATTTCCTGTAGTCCAATTTTATGCTTATATAGCCATAATATTTCAGACTTATTGTGATTAACTTTATAGCCTGAGAACGAACCATAATTGTCCATAATTTTTAAGATCAATGGAATATTCTTTTTTTAATCTTTTAAGAAAATCAGTAGGTCATCTGCATATAAGGAGAGTACTACTTGAGTTTGACCTATACAAATTCCATCAAGTTCTTTTCTAAGGAGAATTGCCAGAGGTTTGATGGCAAGATTGAACAAGTAATGTGAAAGTGGGCATCCCTGCCTAGTTACTTTTTGAAGCAGAATGGGATCAGTAGGTAACCCATTAACTAAAATAGAGGCTTTGGAGTTACTTTAAATCAATTGTACAAAATTCAAGAATGCGCCCTTAAGACCGAATCTTTCGAGAGTAACTGCTAGATGGTCCCATGTGATCGTATCAAACGCTTTTTCCGCATCAATTGCCAAAATGGCAAAGTCTGTGGATAATTTTACACCCTCTTTTTTCAATTTTTCCCAGAAAAATTCTATCACAGTCTGGAGTTTCCTCAGATTGTTAGTTGAATTTCTCCCTGTCATGAAGCCTGTTTGATCTTTATGTATAAGCAAATGCATAAAGGGCTTTAATCGTTGTGCTATTATTCCTGTCAAAAGTTTGTAATCATTGCTTAATAAAGAAATGGGTCTATAAGAACCCACTTGTTCCAGGTCCTTATCTTTCTTAAGTATTAGGGAGACTAAGGAAGATGTGAAAAAAGTGGAGTGCATTACACCTAGATTATAATAGTTTCATTTCGGGATTAGTTTCCCTTAATCATGCATGGGTTAATGCAGTGCTATACAAACTTTTATACCCTGTGTATTGGCACCAAATGGTAACTTCTCAGCACTTAATGCATCTCTATCACCATTTAGTGGTGACAACATGTATGACTATACAATATTAAAATTACTTAATTAAAAAAAAAAATTGTTACACTATTAGTACACTATTAGTACAGAAATGTTTATATATCAAATACACTTTTTCTACAGATATACAGACATATCTAATTCCCTATTTAGGCCTTTAGGGAATTAGATATGTCTGTATATCTGTAGAAAAGTGTATTTGATATATAAAAATTTATTTAACAAGCATCCAATTTCAAATATGAGGTATAGTATGTATACAAGTATTATGTTCAATATATATAGCAACATTCTGTACTAATAGTGTAACAATTTTGTTTTTAATTAAATAATTTTAATATTGTATAGTCATACATGTTGTCACCACTAGATGGTGATAGAGATGCATTAAGTGCTGAGAAGTTGCCATTACACAGGGTATAAAAGTTTGTATAACACTGCATTAACCCATGCATGATTAAGGCAAACTAATCCCGAAACGTCGCTGTTTTTTTAAAGTCCTGAAATAAAGATTTTGCTATTTGGAGTGCTATGGACATTACCTTCTGATCAGCTGTAAGGTGAATAGACAGTTCACCGGTCTTCACGAGCACCCACTCTTCAGAAGGTGCTGTTCCTTTCTACTGTTTGCTAGATTATAATAGTTATTAAATAGCTTTCCTAAGACTAAACAAATATCCTCTCCCAATAATTTATATAATTCTATAGGCAGTTGGTCTGGGCCAGGAGCTTTGTTAGAGGGGGCTGATTTAATAGCTTGCATTATCTCTTCCCCCGAAATTGAAGCGTTAATCTTAGCCAAGTATTCACTAGGGATTTGTAGGGTCTTAATTTTGTCCCAAAAAACTTGTTTAACCTGATGATTAGTTGGGGAATCAGAAAAGACTTCAACAAAATAATCTCTTATATGCTTTCTTATTTCTTGCACATCTGATACTTTATTACCCTTAAACTTGATAGATTCAATAGACTTTTTTTTTATTATGTCTAACCAAGTTCACTAACGGCTAGATTTAGAGTTTTGTCGGTAAGGACCCGCGTAGCTAACGCCGGATTTTTTCTGGCCGCACCATAAAAATAACTCTGGTATTGAGAGTCCACATAAAGGCTGCGTTAGGCTCCAAAAAAGGAGCATAGAGCATTTTTAACGCAGCTTCAACTCTCGATACCAGAGTTGCTTACGCAAGCGGCCAGCCTCAAAAACGTGCTCGTGCACGATTCCCCCATAGGAAACAATGGGGCTGTTTGAGCTGAAAAAAAACCTAACACCTGCAAAAAAGCCGCGTTCAGCTCCTAACGCAGCCCCATTGTTTGCTATGCGTAAACACTTCCTACGTCTGCACCTAACACTCTAACATGTACCCCAAGTCTAAACACCCCTAACCTTACACTTATTAACCCCTAATCTGCCGCCCCCGCTATAGCTGACCCCTGCATATTATTATTAACCCCTAATCTGCCGCTCCGGACACCGTCGCTACTTACATTATCCCTATGTACACCTAATCTGCTGCCCTAACATCGCTGACCCCTATATTATATTTATTAACCCCTAATCTGCCCCCCACAACGTCGCCTCCACCTGCCTACACTTATTAACCCCTCATCTGCCGAGCGGACCTGAGCGCTACTATAATAAAGTTATTAACCCCTAATCCGCCTCACTAACCCTATAATAAATAGTATTAACCACTAATCTGCCCTCCCTAACATCGCCGACACCTAACTTCAATTATTAACCTGTAATCTGCCGACCGGAGCTCACCGCTATTCTAATAAATGTATTAACCCCTAAAGCTAAGTCTAACCCTAACACTAACACCCCCCTAAATTAAATATAATTTACATCTAACGAAATTAATTAACTCTTATTAAATAAATTATTCCTATTTAAATCTAAATACTTACCTGTAAAATAAATCCTAATATAGCTACAATATAAATTATAATTACATTGTAGCTATTTTAGGATTAATATTTATTTTACAGGCAACTTTGTAATTATTTTAACCAGGTACAATAGCTATTAAATAGTTAAGAACTATTTAATAGTTACCTAGTTAAAATAATTACAAAATGAACTGTCAAATAAATCCTAACCTAAGTTACAATTAAACCTAACACTATACTATCATTAAAATAATTACAAAATTACCTGTAAAATAAATCCTAACCTAAGTTACAATTAAACCTAACACTATACTATCATTAAATTAATTAAATAAAATACCTACAATTACCTACAATTAAACCTAACACTACACTATCAATACATTAATTAAATACAATATCTACAAATAACTACAATGAAATAAACTAACTAAAGTACAAAAAATAAAAAAGAACTAAGTTACAAAAAATAAAAAAATATCTACAAACATAAGAAAAATATTACAACAATTTTAAACTAATTACACCTACTCTAAGCCCCTAATAAAACAACAAAGCCCCCCAAAATAAAAAATGCCCTACCCTATTCTAAATTACTAAAGTTAAAAGCTCTTTTACCTTACCAGCCCTGAACAGGGCCCTTTGCGGGGCATGCCCCAAGAAGTTCAGCTCTTTTGCCTGTAAAAAAAACATACAATACCCCCCCCAACATTACAACCCACCACACACATACCCCTAATCTAAACCAAACCCCCCTTAAATAAACCTAACACTAAGCCCCTTAAGATCTTCCTACCTTATCTTCACCATACCAGGTTCACCGATCGGTCCTGAAGAGCTCCTCCGATGTCCTGATCCAAGCCCAAGCGGGGGGCTGAAGATGTCCATGATCCGGTAGAAGTCTTCATCCAAGCGGGGCAGAAGAGGTCTTCCATCCGATTGAAGTCTTCATCCAGGCGGCATCTTCTATCGACATCCATCTGGAACGGAGCAGCAGCATCCTGAAGACCTCCGATGCGGAACATCCATCCTGGCCGACGACTGAATGACGAATGACGGTTCCTTTAAATGACGTCATCCAAGATGGCGTCCCTCGAATTCCGATTGGCTGATAGGATTCTATCAGCCAATCGGAATTAAGGTAGGAATATTCTGATTGGCTGATGGAATAAGCCAATCAGAATCAAGTTCAATCCGATTGGCTGATCCAATCAGCCAATCAGATTGAGCTCTCATTCTATTGGCTGTTCCGATCAGCCAATAGAATGCGAGCTAAATCTGATTGGCTGATTCCATCAGCCAATCAGAATATTCCTACCTTAATTCCGATTGGCTGATAGAATCCTATCAGCCAATCGGAATTCAAGGGACACCATCTTGGATGACGTCATTTAAAGGAACCGTCATTCGTCGTTCAGTCGTCGGCCAGGATGGATGTTCCGCGTTGGAGGTCTTCAGGATGCTGCCGCTCCGTTCCAGATGGATGTCGATAGAAGATGCCGCCTGGATGAAGACTTCAATCGGATGGAAGACCTCTTCTGCCCCGCTTGGATGAAGACTTCTACCGGATCATGGACATCTTCAGCCCCCCGCTTGGGCTTGGATCAGGACATCGGAGGAGCTCTTCAGGACCGATTGGTGAACCTGGTATGGTGAAGACAAGGTAGGAAGATCTTCAGGGGCTTAGTGTTAGGTTTATTTAAGGGGGGTTTGGGTTAGATTAGGGGTATGTGGGTGGTGGGTTGTAATGTTGGGGGGTATTGTATGTTTTTTTTACAGGCAAAAGAGCTGAACTTCTTGGGGCATGCCCCGCAAAGGGCCCTGTTCAGGGCTGGTAAGGTAAAAGAGCTTTTAACTTTAGTAATTTAGAATAGGGTGGGGCATTTTTTTATTTTGGGGGCTTTGTTGTTTTATTAGGGGGCTTAGAGTAGGTATAATTAGTTTAAAATTGTTGTAATATTTTTCTTATGTTTGTAGATATTTTTTTATTTTTTGTAACTTAGTTCTTTTTTATTTTTTGTACTTTAGTTAGTTTATTTCATTGTATTTATTTGTAGGTTTTGTATTTAATTAATGTATTGATAGTGTAGTGTTAGGTTTAATTGTAGGTAATTGTAGGTATTGTATTTAATTAATTTATTGATAGTGTAGTGTTAGGTTTAATTGTAGGTAATTATAGGTATTTTATTTAATTAATTTAATGATAGTATAGTGTTAGGTTTAATTGTAACTTAGGTTAGGATTTATTTTACAGGTAATTTTGTAATTATTTTAACTAGGTAACTATTAAATAGTTCTTAACTATTTAATAGCTATTGTACCTGGTTAAAATAAATACAAAGTTGCCTGTAAAATAAATATTAATCCTAAAATAGCTACAATGTAATTATAATTTATATTGTAGCTATATTAGGATTTATTTTACAGGTAAGTATTTAGCTTTAAATAGGAATAATTTATTTAATAAGAGTTAATTAATTTTGTTAGATGTAAATTATATTTAACTTGGGGTGTTAGTGTTAGGGTTAGACTTAGCTTTAGGGGTTAATACATTTATTAGAATAGCGGTGAGCTCCGGTCGGCAGATTAGGGGTTAATAATTGAAGTGAGGTGTCGGCAATGTTAGGGAGGGCAGATTAGGGGTTAATACTATTTATTATAGGGTTAGTGAGGCGGATTAGGGGTTAATAACTTTATTATAATAGCGGTGCAGTCCGGTCGGCAGATTAGGGGTTAATAAGTGTAGGCAGGTGGAGGCGACGTTGTGGGGGGCAGATTAGGGGTTAATAAATATAATATAGGGGTCGGCGGTGTTAGGGGCAGCAGATTAGGGGTACATAAGGATAACGTAGGTGGCGGCGCTTTGCGGTCGGCAGATTAGGGGTTAATAAGTGTAGGTAGCTGGCGGCAACGTTGTGGGGGGCAGGTTAGGGGTTACTAAATATAATATAGGGGTCGGCGGTGTTAGGGGCAGCAGATTAGGGGTACATAAGGATAACGTAGTTGGCGGTCGGCAGATTAGGGGTTAAAAAAAATTAATCGAGTGTCGGCGATGTGGGGGGACCTCGGTTTAGGGGTACATAGGTAGTTTATGGGTGTTAGTGTACTTTAGAGTACAATAGTTAAGAGCTTTATGAACCGGCGTTAGCCCAGAAAGCTCTTAACTACTGACTTTTTTCCTGCGGCTGGAGTTTTGTCATTAGAGTTCTAACGCTCACTTCAGCCACGACTCTAAATACCGGAGTTAGAAAAATCCCATTGAAAAGATAGGATACGCAATTTACGTAAGGGGATCTGCGGTATGGAAAAGTCGCGGCTGAAAAGTGAGCGTTAGACCCTTTT
Organism: Bombina bombina; assembly: GCF_027579735.1. Classification (NCBI taxonomy): domain Eukaryota; kingdom Metazoa; phylum Chordata; class Amphibia; order Anura; family Bombinatoridae; genus Bombina; species Bombina bombina. The sequence continues at coordinate 304,519,915 of NC_069500.1, read as the reverse complement.
TTGAGTGACTCCAAATACCAGAGGTAGCCTAAAACCAGCGTTAGGAGCCTCTAACGCTGGTTTTCACGGCTAATGCCAAACTCCAAATCTAGGCCTAAGAATTTCCCTGCCCTTCCTCTACGCCTGTAATAGAAAGAGCATGCCCTTAAATCCTCATACTTAACTTGTTGATTCAAAAAAATATCTCTTTCTTGCCTACTATTATTATATTTCTCTCAAAAATATACATTTCTACAAAAACACAAAGGCACAAAAATGTCCTAGTACAGTCAGGCTACCCAGGACAATTCTAAGTCAGATTCACTACTCGATTTCCCCTTTCACCCTTAGCATCTTTTTCCTTCTTCACATCAGTTCCAAAGTCACTATAGTTTGATGTTGGTCCCATTTACCGCATATGTTCTATGATAAGGCATAATGTATGTATATCCATTTGGGTGCATAGACTCACCACCAATCCTATCTTTATCACATATTTTATTTTATTTTTTTAAGGCACTTTTATTTATTTGTTGCATATTTTTCCATTCACATTAGTATCATTCCCATAGTGGCCAAGTAGGAGATGGTTGGTTCTCATATGTTACACCCTTTTTCCCTTCACTATTTCTAGACTTAGGCCACTACATTTTGACGTATCGAGTAGATACAATATGCCCCCTTTTTCTGATATTTGATTTGTTCAGCACATCATACACTTACATATTATTATGATATCTGATAGGGATGAGAATAGTGCAATCCGCACTCACCTTGGCGATAATGCCTTTTTTGACATATATGTGCTCTCGTAAAGAATAGACAGGATTGATTTGACATGTTTCAGTTATATTTGCATTTATTTTAACCACTAATAGTACACTTGGATCATGTTTTTATGTTTATACTGATTCTCTTTATAAGATGTATCTTTTAATATTTGTACTGTTATGGGTGTTGAGTTATCTGTAATTTGATACATATTATGTGATGTGTACACATTTGTTACTTTAACATCTGTTTGATTAGGGAACTATTGTTACTTTTCCTGTTAGGCTTATTATGTGTTTTTTTATGCAGTATCTATGACTACCACCAATAGTGGGCGTTCCAATGGCCCAACAGGTGGCAAGAATTGATACAAATCAACCCCTTGAGGGGTTGTATATAGCGAGTGTATTTCATTTTATTTTTACTAGCCTGATGAAACTGTCCTCTTGTGACTGAGAAACGCGTTGCTGTTTTTAATAAAGGTGCTTTTAATAATTTACCTGTGACTTGTCTCCCTTACTGGGATTGAGTTAAAATTTTTTTCCATAAGACTTAAGTGAGCTGTTTGCTGGAGTGCCGTCTGCTGGACTGCTGAGAAGTCCCAGCCTGTGTTTTTAACACCTATCTGGTGCTACACGTATGTAAATGCATCTCATTGTTGCATAATATTGCTGTGCACCACTGTGCTAGGCAATGTGGGTCTGTGCTTTTCTTCTTTTAGGGATTTCTTACAATTTTGGATTCCCACATCTCATATACCAAGCTGACTTCTTATATTGTCTGCTTTTTGGAGGATCTGTAGATATATACTAATGTACTTTACTTTACTCCATTACATGGAATCTAGAGAGGGTGGTGTATATGTTTAAGCTGTATTTAAATATTAATATATATATATATATATATATATATATATATATATATATATATATATATATATGTATATGCCTACAAATGTGTAAGTGCCTAAACAGTATTACTTATATGCTGAGTGTGTATATGTACAATTTTTTCACTTTCCATGACAGATCTGTGCTCACCCACAAACCGGCGCAATAAAAGGCAAAGACACAGTAGGTTGCCAGCGGCTTATAAGAGAGGAGTGGGCTAATGGACCTCCATTATTCTAAGTGGTCACCAACTACGAGGGTCAAGGATTACTAGCAGTATTGGTTAAAGGAACTGCTATATAGTTATCTCCCAAGTCCTCATAAAACAGCAGGTTATAAATTGCAATGACTAGTTCCCCACGCTTAAACAGAATATTTAGATATTCAACAGGACTGAGCCATAAGTTCATGGAGCCTACATTGGGAGAACATTAGCCTCAAATATTTTAGACACCCCGAGTTGGATAGACTGTCTTCTCTCTATGTTAAAAGATCTGTTTTTTTAGTGGATGTCATTTTACAAATGTTACTGTTGGTAATATGCATACTAATATTGTTACTGCAATTTATGAAGGTCCTATACCTGAGGTATGTGGTTAGAATATACTTGCAAGCTCAATGGATACATACTGGTCTACTAGAGTCTGTTCTGTTTATAGTTCTAGATATTTTATCTGTAGACATCTGGTGAATCTGCCCTAGCCTAATAGGCATGCATACGTCTATATAAACAAAAAATAGCTGAATAGGTATAGATTTTTTTTCTTTTATGTTGTTCTTGATATATAGCATGTCAGTAAGGGCTGTTACCTAGATTTCAACCTTGGTGGGGATTAGCATGTATTTCCATGTTTTATATGTCTGAACTATGAGACCCACTATGCTAAATACTACTTATAGATTTTCTGCTAGTCTAGCTGGAAATTAAGTTTAGTCTCAACCTATTCTACAATAGTTTACTCTCTACTAGTTCATTATAGGAAAGGAAAGTTATACATGTGATACTTCTGGCCAGAAGACACACACACACATATATATATATATATATATAAATATATATATATATATATATATATATATATATATATTTGACTTTTATATGTATATAGATATTAAAGTAAATAGCACACACTTAGTTCACAGTATGATCTATAATGACTTTGCACAGCCACAGGTAAAAAAAATTTTGGTTGATGTGGGATTATATTGTAACACTGGTTATATATGTGTTAGAGGGTGATAAAATGTTATAGCTACAGAACTTTATGAAACCTTGAAGGACTGCAAAATTGTTCTGAACCCCCTTGGTAATGGATATACAAATGTGGTAGCCATATAATATACTGAATCAACTATTCAAACTTGAGCTTTTTGCCGCAGGGTATAGGGCCCATTGTCATTCAAACCTATCATCCCAATCTTCAGTTATTCCACAGGTTGGTGCTGCACAGCTCTCTCCTGTAATATGTTAAACAATTGCTTCCTCAAGTGAGTAACTAAAATTCAGTTCTATACTTATTCAGCCCCGGTTCATATCAGAAAATCAAAATAGGAATATGCACTATTATTCTCTGCAGTTGTGATCCAATCATATTACAGTTACTTATACAAATATTCTATCACTTTCCTAACACCCATGGTTTTTGTGGCAACCTTACATTCTCCTCAACATCTACATAACAAAGCTTTGTTCTGCAGATTGCATATATGAGGCTAAATGCAGACTGATTCAGGGTCAGATGAGTTATATTTATATTAGTTTACTTTATCACATACCTACCCCCAGCCATTTCCTTTGCATTTAACCCCACTAGAATAGATACAGTCTTCTAAAGGTTACGTTTTGGCTATGATGGGAATCAGGGCAGCCACATATAAAGATACATACCTTAAAGTACCAGTCAACACAGTAGATTTGCATAATCAACAAATGCAAGATAACAAGACAATGCAATAGCACTTAGTCTGAACTTCAAATGAGTAGTAGATTTTTTTTCTGACAATTTTAAAACTTATGTCTTTTTCCACTCCCCCTGTACCATGTGACAGACATCAGCCAATAACAAATGCATACACGTACCATGTGAAAGCCATCAGTCATTCACAAATGCATACACACTTATTCTTGCACATGCTCAGTAGGAGCTGGTGGCTCAAAAAGTTTAAATATAAAAAGACTGTGCACATTTAGTTAATGGAAGTAAATTGGAAAGTTGTTTAAAATGGCATGCTCTTTCTGAATAATGAAAGTTTAATTTTGATTGATTGGGTGTCCCTTTAACAGGATCTTTCAGATATCGTATAACCTATGCTATTCTTTTCGTTAAGAGATACATATATATATATATATTAATATCTCTAACCATTTTGTCTTGAGCCATAAAGTATTGTACCGCCACTCCAACTCCAGCCTCCCCAAAATAAAAATATAAATATGACCATTGGTTATAATATTAATTATAATATTACTTTCAAAGCTGAAATAGGTACAATCTTTATTTTTATTCAGATTACAACCCTATAGTCCCTATTTATATTTTTTATTTACTCCACTCTAGCCTACATTTTACACAGGTATTTTAGTCTCCATAGTACTGTTGAACCAAGTCCGCCCACCCCACGCCAATGGCTTATTATATAAGCATAGGAAAATGCATCCTTAGAAAATTTAATTTGTCCATTTTCCCCCCCTGAAATCACCCTCAGTTTGCAGACAATAAATTAGGTGCCCATGAGAACCCCTAGCTTTTTATTTTCTTGGGGATAATATTTATCTGATTATGTAACAATTTTGAAGGGGATATATAACTATTTATACACAGAAAAAAAAAATGAAACGAAGGTACGATACTAGTTACTTAATGTTTTAGATTGCAGAGCATTATATTTCTATGTTTCAATATATTGTTTAATGCAGCATTAACTTATGTGGAACGTTATATTCTGTATCACCTATGTTATTTCATAATGTTTGCATGTTTTTTTTTACATGACAAGTTTGAGAAATGTACTATTTTGATATGCAAATCTGTTATTCTCTAATACCTCAATAAAAATTATTATAAAAAAATAAAAAAAAAATATTAAATTACACATTAAAAAAACCTAATCCTACTAAAAAAAATAAATCTACAGTTAAAAAAAATAAAAAATAATAAATTACAAAAAATTAAAAAAAATACTAAATAACAAAAAATAGCAAACAAAATTATCCAAAATATTTTTTTTTTAATCAGCCAATAGGAATGAGAGCTTCTTAAATCCTATTGGCTGATTTGAACAACCAATAGGATTTAAGAAGCCCTTATTCCTATTGGCTGACTTAAATGTTTCAACCAATAGGAATGCAATGGTACCCCCAGTATTAAAAGGGTACCTTGCATTTCAATCCACATTGTGCGGGATACGATTGGATCAATGGACCTCTGCCTGGACCTCAACCTTGGACCTCCACCTGGACCTCCTCCTTGGACCTTCACCTGGACCTCCTCCTTGGACCTTCTCCTGGACCTCCGCAGGGATAAAGAAGATGCCGATCCCATGATGGATGAAGATGGAGCCACCTGGATGAAGAGGGAGCCGCCGGGATGAAGATTGTTCAAGCGGGAATTCAGCAACTGTGAGTACCTAAAGAGGGGTTAGTGTTAGTTTTTTTTAAGGTTTTTTGGGGTGGTTTTTTTAGATTAGGGTTTGGGCATTTCTTAAAAGAGCGGAATACCCTTTTAAGGGCAAGAAAAATAACTGAATGCCCTTTTAATGGCAATGCCCATACAAATGCACTTTTTAGGGCAATGGGTAGATTAGGTTTTTTTAGTTAAGTTTTTTATTTTGTGGGTTTGGGGGGTGGGGGTTTTGTAATGTTAGGGGGGTTGTTTTTATTTTTAGAAAAAGAGCTGACTTTGTTAGGGGCAAAATGGGGTATTTGTTTTTTCTTTTGTAGAAAAAGAGCTGATTTATTTATGGCAATGCCCTGCAAAGGGCCCTTTTAAGGACCCTTGGTAGTTTATTATAGATTTTATTATAGATTAGGGTTGTTTATTTTGGGGTGTTTTTTTTTAATAGGAATAATTTTTATTGTTTTGGATAATTTTGTTTGTTATTTTTGTAATGGTAGGTTTTTTATTTTTTGTAATTCTAGTGTTTTTTTATTTTTTTCATTGGTAGGGCTTTTTATTTTTGTAATGTTAGGTTTTAGTGTAAGGCAGCTTAGGTTTTATTTCACAGGTAAGTTTGTATTTATTTGAACTAGGTAGTTATTAAAAAAAATGCAAACTTACCTGTGAAATAAAAATAAAACCTATGCTAGCTACAATATAGCTATCAGTTATATTGTAGCTAGCTTAAGTTTTATTTCACAGGTAAGTATGCATTTAGTTTTAAATAGGTATTATTTAGTTAATAATTGTAACTTTAATTTAGCTCTATTTTAATTATGTTAAGTTAGGGGGTGTTAGGTTTAGGGGTTAATATAGATTAATTTAGGTTGTTGCAATGTGGGGGGCTGGCAGTTTAGGGGTTAATAGGTTTATTAAGTAGTAGTGATGTGGGAGTCCAGAGGTTTAGGGGTTAATAGCTTTATTTAGTGGTGGCTATGTCGGGGAGAGGCGGAATAGGGGTTAATATCTTTATTATAGTGTGGGCGATGTTGGGGTGCGGGGGAATAGGGGTTAATAACTTTAGTATAGTGGTGGCGATATCGGGAGTGGCAGATTAGGGGTTAATAACATTATGTAGGTGTCGGTGATGTCGGGGCAGCAGATTAGGGGTATTTAGACGTGGGGTTTATGTTAGGGTGTTTAAACGTAACTTCTTTTTCCCCATAGACATCATTGGAGTTGCGTTACGGAGCTTTTCATTCATCGAACGCAGGTTTTATGTTTTTTCTAACACTCTCTCTACATTGATATCTATAGGAAAAGCGTGCACGAGCACGTCAAAGCAGCACATGTATTTTGTGCGGTATGGAGCTCATCGCAACCATATCGAACGCACAAGGAGGCTTTTTAAAAACTTGGAATGGCATCGCTATGGAGGGTGAAATAACGCAACTTTTGTTGCGTTCGTTTTGTACCCTCTATAGCACAAAACTTGTAATCTAGGTGTTTACTAATTAAGGGCCAGATTATGAGTGAAGTGCAAAATTGCCCTTTTGCTAAGGTGACCATATTACCGCTTTAAAAAGGTACACATATGAAAAATACATATGTCAGGGCTGTTTTCAGAAATGTTTTGTATAAGAACCCTGATATATGTATTTTTCATATGTATCTTTTTTTAAAGCGGCAATCTGGTCACCCTACCTTTTGCGAGTGTGATATTTGTTCTTCACTCATATCAGCGCACACAATTGCATGGAAGCTTTGTGCTAATGAGAGTGCGCTTCCATAAGCTTCAATAGGAGCCTCATTCTCATGCCTTGATACATGGCATGAGAACCTAGCGCAGCGGGGGGGGGTAAGTTGTGCATAATGGGCAGCAAATATTAAATATATTTGTATATGAATATATGTGTTCCCCATAGACCTCTATGTAACGGCGCTTTTCAGTGCTCACAGTCTTCACCTTCTCACTTTAACCTCTAACATCTGTTTTGTGCAGTTATTTTTTATTTTAAAAAAGCAAAATTTTTGTTTCCATAAAAAACAAACACACTGAAATATGGGGATAATTGTGGCACATTTAGAAAATTAACCAGAGATCTGATCTCTGGTTATTTTTTGGAGTGCTAACCGCTACAGCGACCTTGCAGTAGCAATAACCACCCACTTGTAATGACTTGTTATTTATCAAACTTGCCATTTACAGGAGCATAATGTATTAGCGCTCCACTTTTAATATAGCTCTAAATGGTAAAAATGAATACTTTAAAAAAAATAGAAATTCCTGCTGTAAGAAACATAAGTTCAAAACTGAAACTCACATGTGGCTTTATACAAGCACAAACAGAAAAATGACCATATCATTGGAGAATTCCCTGCTTTTTGCCTTTTTAGCCAGAACTCTAAAATTATCTTGATCTATTGTCCATTTGTATTCTCATGTTTCTACTAAACTGTTGAATTTGGTGAAATCAGTAAAATATTATTCAAACAAAACATTTTCTATATAAGAGAGGCACAGGAACTATATCACCTCAATTAAAAATGTGTTTTCAAGTTTTAGTCACTTCTGTTTTAGCTCTAACACTTTCAAATGAAAAACAGAAAATATACACTACATGGAACATAAACCTCTAAATCTCATCATGAGAATACGTTACTCTATCTACTGAGCTTTCTAAAATTGTATTAAATACGATTTTCTCTTCTTTTACTGAATTCAAATGCCCTTCATTTACAAAGGGAAACCCCCACTGGCTGGTACAGCGTTTAAAAAAACCCAACAAGTCACAGTTTTGTTCACTAATTACATCCCGCTAGATTGAGCTGTTGAAGTAAATGTAGTGCTTTCCTGACAACTGCATTATCCAGCACAGAACCAAGATACATTTACCTCAATGGAGCAATCAAGTGGTTTGTGATTAGTGAACAATCCTGTGATGCGGTTTAAAAAAATAAAAATGCTGCACCAGCCAGGAGTGGTTTTTTTTTTGTAAAAAGATGTTTGGGTTCAATAAAAGTAGGAAGACAAAAGGCACATTATATTTAAAAAATATTTTATGTTTATAGTCCATTTAACATAAGCTTAAAAAATAGATACTCTATCATCTGTGCTATCGGGTCACTTTTGGTAAATAACATAATTTATGTAAGAACTTACCTGATAAATTCATTTCTTTCATTTTGTACATTCCTACCAGGAGGGACAAAGTTTCCCAAACCTCAAAATGCCTATAAATGCCTATAAATACACCCCTCACCACACCCACAATTCAGTTTAACGAATAGCCAAGAAGTGGGGTGATAAGAAAGGAGCAAAAGCATCAACAAGGAATTGGAATAATTGTGCTTTATACAAAAAAATGATAACCACCATAAAAAGGGTGGGCCTCATGGACTCTTGCCAATATGAAAGAAATGAATTTATCAGGTAATTTCTTAAATAAATTATGTTTTCTTTCATGTAATTGGCAAGAGTCCATGAGCTAGTGACATATGGGATAGCAAATACCCAAGATGTGGAACTCCACGCAAGAGTCACTAGAGAGGGAGGGATAAAAATAAAGACAGCCAATTCCGCTGAAAAATTAATCCACAACCCAAATCAAAAAGTTTTAATTTTTATAATGAAGAAACTGAAATTATAAGCAGAAGAATCAAACTGAAACAGCTGCCTGGAGTAGTATTCTACCAAAAACTGCTTCTGAAGAAGAGAAAACATAAAAATGGTAGAATTTAGTAAAAGTATGCAAAGAAGACCAAGTCATTGCTTTGCAAATCTGATCAACAGAAGCTTCATTTTTAAAAGCCCAGGAAGTAGAAACTGACCTAGTAGAATGAGCCGTAAACCTCTGAGGCGGGGATTAACCCGACTCCAAATAAGCATGATGAATCAAAAGCTTTAACCAAGATGCCAAAGAAATGGCAGAAGCCTTCTGACCTTTCCTAAAACCAGAAAAGATAACAAATAGACTAGAAGTCTTTCTGAAATCTTAGTAGCCTCAACATAATATTTCAAAGCTCTTATCAGATCCAAAGAATGTAAGGATCTTTCCAAAGAATTCTTAGGATTAGGACACAAGGAAGGGACAATAATTCCTCTACTAATGTTGTTAGAATTCAAAACTTTAGGTAAAAATTTAAATGAAGACAGCAAAACTGCCTTAACCTGATGAAAAATCAGAAAAGGAGACTCACAAGAAAGAGCAGATAATTCAGAAACTCTTCTAGCAGAAGACATGGCCAAAAGGAACAATACTTTCCATGAAAGTAATTTAATGTCCAAAGAATGCATAGGCTCAAACGGAAGAGTCTGTAAAGTCCTCATAACCAAACTAAGACTCCAAGGAGGAGAAATTGGCTTAATGACAGGCTTGATATGAACCAAAGCCTGAACAAAACAATGAATATCAGGAAGATTAGCAATTTTTCTGTGAAACAGCACAGAAAGAGCAGAGATTTGTCCTTTCAAGGAACTTGCAGACAAAACCTTATCCAAACCATCCTGAAGAAACTGTTAAATCCTAGGAATTTTAAAAGAATGCCAAGAGAATTTATGAGAAGAGCATCATGAGATGTAAGTCTTAAAAACTCGAAAATAAATCTTTCTAGATACAGATTTACGAGCCTGAAACATAGTATTAATCACTGAGTCAGAGAAACCTCTATTACTAAGCAATAAGCATTTCATTTCCATACCATCAAATTTAATAATTTGAGTTCCTGACGGAAAAAACAAACCTTAAGATATAAGGTCTGGCCTTAATGGAAGTGACCAAGGTTGGCAACTGGACATCTGGACAAGAACCATATACCAAAACCTGAGCGGCCATGCTGGAGCCACCAGCAGCACAAACGATTGCTCCATAATGATTTTGAAAATCACTCTAAAAAGAAGAACCAGAGGCGGAAAAATATAGGCAGGTTGATAACTCCAAGGAAGTGTCAATGCATACACTGCTTCCGCCTGAGGATCCCCGGACCTGGATAGGTACCTGGGAAGTTTCTTGTTTAGATGAGATGCCATCAGATCTATTTCTGGAAGCCCCCACATCTGAACAATTTGAAAAAAACACATCTGGGTGAAAAGACCATTCTCCCGGATGTAAATCTTGATTGACAGAGATAATCCGCTTCCCAATTGTCTATACCTGGGATGTGGACTGCAGAAATTAGACAGGAGCTGGATTTAGCCCAAGCAAGTATCCGAGATACTTCTTTCACAGCCTAAGGACTGAGAGTCCCACCCTGATGATTGACATATGCCACAGTTGTGACATTATCTGTCTGAAAACCAATAAACGTCTCTCTCTTCAAAAAGAAGCCAAAACTGAAGAACTCTGAGAAACGCACGGAGTTCCAAAATATTGAATGGTAATCTCGCCTCTTGAGATTTCCAAACCCCTTGTGCTGACAGAGATCCCCAGACAGCCTCCCAACCTAAAAGACTCGCATCTGTTGTGATCATGGTCCAGGTTGGATGAACCAAAGAGACCCGTAGAACTATATGATGGTGATCTAACCACCAAGTCAAAGATAGTTGAATATTGGGATTCAAAGATATTAAAAGTGATATCCTAGAATAATCCCTGCACCATTAAAGGGACAGTTCACCCAAAAACTTTCTCCCCTTTAAATTATTCCCAATGATCCTTTTTATCTGCTAGAGTGTATTAAATTGGTTGCAAGTAGCTCCTTTACTCATATTTCAGCATTTGAAATAGCTGATTTAGCTTGTGGTTTCCCAACCTATACTGAAAGTTTTGATACTGGCGTATACGTTATTGACAAGCCTAAGTAAACACAGCCAGCAGAAGAGATTACACCCTCAGTGGGGGGCATGATAGTTAAGTAATAAAATGATAATTTTCCATTGTTCTCTCTATGTACTGAGCTGGTGTTCCAGACAATTATAAGATAAGGAAGCAAGTCTGTCTACATAAAAGTGATAACATAATGAGATCTGATATTACCTGAAGCTCAACCCATTGTAATAGGCTGTGGTTTCAAAGCACAAAATCAGCTACTTCATATACACAAATAAACCCGAAAATGCAATTTCTCAAATATTTTATACTCTGCAGTTGGTATAACAAGTCATTTAAAATACATTTATGGAAAAACAATTTTACAGTGTACTGTCCCTTTAATTCAGCATAAAAAACTGGAAAGGTTTCATATTAAAATGAGCAAAGGTAATCGAATCCAATGCTGCAGCCATGAGACCTAAAACTTCCATGCATATAGCTACTGAAGGAAATAATAGAGACTGAAGGTTCCGACAAACTGAACCCAATATAATTGTCTCTTGTCTGTTAGAAACAAAGACATTGACACAATCTATCTGGAAACCTAAAAAAGGTGACCCTTGTCTGAGGAATCAAGGAGCTTTTTGATAAAAAGCTCCTCCAACCATGTCTTGAAGAAACAACAAAAGTTGAATCGTATGAGATTCTGCAGAACGAAAAGACTGAGCAAGTACAACGAGATCATCCAAATAAGGAAACACTGAGAACCTTGAAAAGATTCTTAGAGCTGTCGCTAGGCCAGAAGGAAAAGCAACAAATTGGTCATGCTTGTCTAAAAAAGAGAATCTCAGAAAATGAAAATAATCTGAAATGAAAACAGAATATGAAGATATGCATCTATTGTATCTATTGTAAACAAATAATGCCCTTGCTGACCAAAAGGCAGAATAGAACATTTAAACACCATTCTGAAAGATGGTACTCTTACATGACAATTCAAAAAAATTTCTATCTTTGGGACAATGAATAGTTTTGAACAAAATCCCAAACCCCGTTCCTGAAATGGAACTGGTATGAATACCCCAGATAACTCCAGGTCTGATCAGCGCCTTGATACCCCAATGGGTGACCAGCCGTGCTTCACAAGAACCCAATACATACAGGTCTGAAACACACTTCAGGAAAGTGTGAGCCTTTACTGGAATAGCTGGAATATGCTAGAGAGAAAGACTTCTCACAGGCGGTTTTACTCTGAATCCTATTCTGTACCCCAATCTAAGAAGTTTGGACCAAATTAAACCAAACAAATTTTAAAAAGTCTTAACCTTCCCCATACCAGCTAAGCTGGAATAAGAGCTGCACCTACATGCAAATTTGGGGGCTGACTTTGATCTTTTAAATGGCTTGAATTCATTCCATGTTGAAAAAAGCTTCCAATTATAAACATGTTACTTGGGGAAGAATTAGGATTCCGTTCCTTATTAAGAACAAAAACTAATATAAGCTTAAGATTTACTCTTAGAACTTAATCTTGAAGCAAAAAAACTCCCTTCCCCAGAGTAACAGTTGAAAGAATTGAATCCAATTGTGAACCAAATAATTGATTACCTTGGAAAAAAAGAAATATGGATTTAACCTCAATTGTGAAAATATCAAAATAATTACGACACAAATGAAATTATTAGCATGTTGATCAACTTAACAATGTTAAATGAATCATAATCCGACACTTGTTGCACTAAAGTATCCAACCAAAAAGTTGAAGCAGTTGCAACATCAGCCAAATAAATTGCAGGCATAAGAAAAGGACCTGAAAATAAAATAATTTTCCTTAGATAAGATACAAGTTTCCCATCTGAAGGAACTTAAAAAATAAATACTATTTTCTATAGGAATAGTAGTATGTTTAACAAGAGTAGAGATAGCCCCATTAACTTTGGGGATCTTTCCCCAAATCTCTAAACTAACTTCTGGCAAAGGATACAATTTAAAAACCTTAAAGAAAGAATAAAAGAAGTCCCAGGCCTATTCCATTCCCTAGTATCAGGAACTGGAAAAAAACCCTCTGGTTAATAAGCAGAATTTAAATCTTAGCTAGTCTTAAAATCAAAAGAACTAGTCTCCTCAATATCCAATCTAATCAACACCTTTTCAACAAAGAACAAATGTACTCTATTTAAAAGTAAAAAAGTAGATTTGTTAGTGTCAATATCTGATGAAGTATATTCTGAATGAGATAAATCATCATCAGAGAAGGATAATTAAGTATGTTGTCGGTCATTTGAAAATTCATCAACTAAATGAGAAGTTTAAAAAAGACCTATAAATTTTATTAGAAGGCGGGATGGCAGACAAAGCCTTTAGGATAGATTCAGAAAAATATTCTTATAAATTCCTAGGTATATCTTGTACATTAGATGTAAAAAGAATAGCAATAGATAATGCATTAATACTAATGGACTCTGCATGTAAAAGTTTATCATGATAACGTATTACAAACCATAGCTAAAGATAAAAATTCATAACATTAAAATAAATGAACTTAGCTTTGGTAGGACTGATATCAGTCATCAGGAATCCAACAGTATTTTCTGATACAGGAACAGTTTTTGAGATATCTTGCAAATGTAAGAGAAAAAAACAACATATAAAGCAAAATATCAATTTCCTTAAATGACAGTTTCAGGAAAGGGAAAAAAATGCAAACAAAATAAGCCTCTGAAAACTAGAAGCCAAATGAAATAAAGACTTAAATAATGTCAGAAATCTGGCGCCAAGTATGACGCCCACAACTGACAAAATATTTTTTGGCGCCAAGAACTTCTGTAACAGACACGAGCGTCATAGATGATGCAACTATGTGAAAATTCTCGGCGCCAACTAAGACGCCGGAAATGACGAAAATACGGCAACAAACGTAAAAAAGTCTCGCACCAAAAATGACGCAATAAATTATAGCATTTTGCGCACCCGCGAGCCTAACAGCCCGCAATTTAGAAAGAAAGTCAATTGAAAAATTTCAGGTAAGAAACATTCTTTTTTCTTTTTTTATGCATTTCCCAAAAAATGAAACTGACAGTCTGTAAGAAGGAAATATACTGATTAACCTGAATCATGGCAAATATAAGTATAAAACATATATTTAGAACTTTACATATAAAGTGCCAAACCATAGCTGAGAGTGTCATAAATAAAAGGAAATATACTTACCAAAAGACACTCATCTACATAAAGTAGATAGCCAAACCAGTACTGAAACGAGAATCAGTAGAGGTAATGGTATATAAGAGTATATCGTCGATTTGAAAAGGGAGGTAGGAGAAGAATCTCTACGACCGATAACAGAGAACCTATGAAATAGATCCCCGATAGGAAGACCATTGAATTCAATAGGTAATACTCCCTTCACATCCCTCTGTCATTCACTGCACTCTGAGAGGAAACCGGGCTTCAGCATGCTGCAAAGCGCATATTAACGTAGAAATCTAGCACAAACTTACTTCACCACCTCCATAGGAGGCAAAGTTTGTAAAACTGAATTGTGGGTGTGGTGGGAGGTGTATTTATAGGCATTTTGAGGTTTGGGAAACTTTGCCCCTCCTGGTAGGAATGTATATCCCATACGTCACTAGCTCATGGACTCTTGCCAATTACATGAAAGAAATGTAGTTTTCTATGTTATGACATCACATAGAGAAGCAGACAAATAATCCATCATAAGCAAAGATGCTGTATGTTAACAAATACATGTTCCATGCAATCAATAGAGATTATTTATAATGCACACAAAAAATAATTCTCAAAATATCTAATTTAAGACTCAGACTTCTTTATTCCCTATAAACTATACATCTAAAACACAATTTTCTTTTGGAAAAAATGAATAAATAAAAAATAGTCAAGATACAAAAAAATATTTGTGTATGCTCAGAAAATGCAACTATTGCTGTTCCTGATATAAGCATGCATAAGTAACATATAAAATAGAAAGCATATACAAAGGCAGGGTGGTACCAAGCTTTAGAAAAAGATCTGGTCTGTGTGAAATGAAAGACAGATTTCAGAGGGTCATATTGCTACATGCTGCACATAACTCAATGAACAGAATAATGCCTTCATTTGTTCTGCACACACAAAGGATATTATTGGTCCACTGGTGATGAAAAAGGACTCACTAAAGAGTTGGGCACATAAGCTATTAGTAAACATAGTGAAGTGAGATTCCAATGACTCTTCACCTGTTGAAAAAGGATGACAGGACACAAAACAGTGGCCACTAAACAAAAGCACCTTTTTTAAGATAATAGCTAAATACCAAACTCTTAGGTATACCTTCAAGCAAATCTACATGTAAATTCAAATAACCATATAACAATAAGGTATACAATAACATCAGCAGACCTCTCAGGTGATGTGAGAATGCGAGGTTCTCCTGAATTGCTGAGGCACAAATACTCACATATGTTTCAGGTTGACCAAAGTATTGATTTTTATATTATTGTGTTCTATCTTGTAATATTTTGTATTTTGTTATACTACTGTGTCTTATTATACTATTGCATCACATCATGTTATTTTGTTTGCATTACCAACATGTTGCAACTTCGACATTTATTTCCCCTTTGCTATTTTTATTACTGCCTTGATGCATTTTCTCTGTTTAATTATCTTGTAAATTCATATTTTTGGAATATTATATA
The DNA here is from genome assembly GCF_027579735.1 of Bombina bombina. NCBI lineage: Eukaryota > Metazoa > Chordata > Amphibia > Anura > Bombinatoridae > Bombina > Bombina bombina. The sequence goes on along the minus strand of NC_069500.1, from coordinate 304,504,229 downwards.
AGTATAATTGTATAATGTGTGTCATCTTCTTCAGTTTCTAATTTGCTAATCATTTGGGAGTCACTATTACTTCTGAAGTAAGACTAGTAAATGTCTTGCTAACAATTAGAAAAAATAGTATTTTAAAACATTTACACCTAGATTTAGAGTTTTGCGGCCGAAGGGGTGCGTTAGCTACGCGTCTTTTTTTTTTCTAGCGCTGCTTCTAAACAACGCTGGTATTGAGAGTTCTCTGAAGGGCTGCGTTAGGCTCCAAAAAGGGAGCGTTGAGCCGAATTTACCGCCGCTTCAACCCTCAATACCAGCGTTGCTTACGGTAGCGGCTAGCTGGAAAAATGTGCTCGTGCACGATTCCCCCACAGGAAACAATGGGGCAGTTTGGGCTGGAAAAAAACCTAACACCTGCAAAAAAGCAACGTTCAGCTCCTAACGCAGCCCTATTGTTTCCTATGGGGAAACAGTTTCTAAGTCTGCACCTAACACCCTAACATGAACCCCGAGTCTAAACACCCCTAACCTTACACTTATTAACCCCTAATCTGCCGCACCCACTATCGCTGACACCTGCATTACACAATTAACCCCTAATCTGCCGCTCCGTACACCGCAACCTACATTATACCTATGTACCCCTAATCTGCTGTCCCTAACATCGCCGACACCTATATTATATTTATTAACCCCTAATCTGCCCCCCCAACATTGCCGCTACCTTACC